>NC_056727.1:441193734-441373734 GCF_019279795.1 Protopterus annectens
ATCAGAAATACTCAGTCCAGGTATCTGAACTGAATGTTGTGGAGAGATGGATATATATCACAGAGTCTACCACTTTTCCAGAAGAGACTATCCATTCAAGTAAAACAAAGCTCATCCCTGTCCACATTCAAATGCAACTTGGATCTAAGGATGGGTAATAGAAAATGTACTCCAGGATTGCCCCTCTTGCCACTAATGGATAGAGGCAGTTCCTAAATGCTGCATCCCTTACATGGGTCCCCTCAAATTATCTATATTTTGATAACATTTATTCTCACTAGGGCTAATATACAATTATCAGACATGGGATATGTAAGACCAATCAGGAAATGTTAATTCAAGCACCAGAAGGGAAATTGGCTAAGCTTAAAATGTCCTCCACATGAACCTATGTTATGACTGTAAATAGTTTTAAAAAAAATTACCTTTTTAGATCACTAAGTGCCCCTCTAAGCCTCCGCCCACCCCCCACCCCCAAGTCTTCAACAGCTTCCGGTGCCTCTGAATGCTCTCTCTCTCTCTCTCTCTCTCTAGATATATATATATATATATATATATATATATATATATATATATGTGTGTGTGTGTATATCTGCGTGCATATATATATCTATCTCCATATAGCATATATAGATAGATGTTTCTATCTATACATACATACATACATACATACACACATACACACACACACACACACACACACACACATATATATATATATGTATATATACACACACACACACACACACACACACACACACACGCTCCCACACATATGCATACATGTGCATGCACACACACTCACATACATATTTGGTTTGGATATTTCAGCATTCAACTAATACAACCACGATAAGATACCAACTGTAGAAGTAAAGAGATGCAGATTCTTGGATAAACACCGCTCGTACACAGGATGATTAGAATAATTAATTTATTTTCACAACACAGGAGTAAATCACTAGTTTAGCGCTTTCAACTGGGAAATCCAGTCTTCCTCAGAACAGTGTAATGATACGTTTCAAGAGTTTAAATAGTGTCAAGCCTCTATCCATTTAAAAAACCGCCAAAATCATTAAAGCTGTACACATCTGTTTCTTTTGGACACATGTATAATATAAGTCCGAACTGTATCATAGAATCTTATGAATGATGTGAGAGTGAAATAATGTAAATAATTAATACTCAATACTCATAAAAACACTTGTAAAAGAAGAGTATAAGTGGTATAAGAAAGTACTGTATACAATGATAAAATACCTTGTCACAACAAAATCTGACAGATCGTCTACGCATGTAATGATCCAAAAATAATATAGTGTGAATTGATTTATATTTGATTTTTAAAAACTATCCTATACATTAAATGCAAACACACCAAGAACCTTATATGCTTAAAATGCTGTGTAAAAATATTACAATAATAAAAAATGATCTTGTAATAAATGTGATGAATAGAATAATGATAATATAAATAACTACTTGTTCCATCATAATAATAATAAATACATTTAAAAAATGTAATATTAATAAATAGTTATGATGTTAATAATTAAATTATTGTGTAAGAGCTAAAATAGGTTTAATACTAACAAAATCATTGAGACCTGGTGGTCTGGTGGCATCTGTGTACATCTGCCATCTACTCTCGTATGATGCCAGGATCATTTTCCAATTTCCTCCATATGGTGTACACTTCATCTGATCAATAATGGCAAATTGAAATCCATGTCCGTTCCCTCTTTCTGAAATATGTCTGTAAAGTGCATTTTTTGTATCACATTTTTGTATTTTATACATATGTTCATATATTCGTCTTTTGAGTTGTCGTTCTGTTTTGCCAATATAGTAAGCCATGCAACAAGTGCAGGTTGCCAAGTATACCACCTGCTTAGTATTGCAGCTGCCTGTCCTACACTTGATACTGGTGTGGTTAATATCATCTAGTTGGATATTTTTGGCCTCGCTAATATACCTACACTGATTGCATCTGCCACATTTGGTGGTACCATTATATCTGTCTGTTTGTCCTGTGCAGTAACTAGCTCTCTCTAATATTAACTTTAAATTTGGAGCTGTCTTATATACACATTTTGGAATGGTTCCTACATGTACCCCTAAATTTTGTGTAGTGATGATATCCCAATGTCTATGCAAAATCTCCTTTATAGCATTGGTGTAAGGTGTATATGTTAATACACATGCTCTTCCAAAATTTTCCTTATTGGTATAGTTGTCATACCTAACGTCCTTGTCCATTGGAAGAACACTAAGGGCATCAATGTCGTAATTTCCTAATAATGGCAAGTATTTCTTCCCCCATTCCTTCTGCACATATTGAGAAATATCATTTAACATGTATTTAGGATACCCACGATTAAGAAATAAATTATATAACAATTCAAGTTCTACCTTCATATATTCCTCTGTGGATGACATCCTCGCCGCTCTGATACATTGTCCGTTAACCACATTTTTGAAAACGTGTGGGGGGTGAAAACTGGTGTAGTGGATATAATCATTGGAGAATGTAGGTTTCCTATACACTTTCGAATTAAAACCTGCATCATCATGGCCCACTAATATATCTAGGTATGGTATTTCTTTGTGACTGAAGTTATGGGTGAATTTCAAAAACTCTGTTGTTCCATTAAGAAAGTCCATAAATTGTAGTAATCTATCCGTGGAAGCCTTCCATAAAATAAAGATGTCGTCCAAATATCTAGCATAGAAGACGATATCCGAATAGTATTCACTTTTGAAAAGAAACTCCGACTCCCATTCCAACATCACTAAATTAGCAAATATGGGAGCACATGAGGCCCCCATAGCTACACCTTTGGTTTGTCTGAAATACTCTCCTTGAAAAGCTATATAGTTATGGTCTAACACTAAAGCCATCATATCGCATATTAGACATATCTTGTCCCAGTTGTATCCTGAGTATTTCCTAAGGCTGTTGGCAAAAAATTCCAGGCCTACGTCCTTGGGAATGCTGGAAAATAAATCCACAACATCAATGGTAAGGAAAGTTAAATTTGTACTCCATTTGTCCTTAGTAAGTTTACCCAAAAAATTCCAGGAGTCCTTCATGATGTGTGGAATAACTTTATAAATGTGTTTAAGCCATCTATTTATTAATCTGCCGATGTTATAGGTTTTAGACTTAGACCCGGACACAATGGGTCTAAATGGTGATTTGTCGATCGACTTGTGTACTTTAGGAATACCTACAATCCTAGCTAAAACAGGATAGTCAATTTTATTCTTCTATAGTTAAGTCGATCCTCTTGTGTCCTATATTGATTTGGTTAATGGATACGCTTTTGTAGTTGCCTGATCCATAAAGGAGGTTATGAATACTGGAATTGTACTCATTGGTGTAGTAAATAACTACAGCTCCCCCCTTATCTGGCTTCATGATTCTCAGATCTTTATTACACATAACTTGGTTCAAACATTCCCTTTCTTTTGTGGAGAGATTTTCGTTAATGGCCAATCGGTTCTTTTTTCTATTTCTGTGGTTCTTATGTAACCAGTAGATGTCTTTACAAACTAACTTCTCAAAGTTGTTTATTTGTGGATTGGAAGTTGGAATATAAGTACTTCTCTTCCTGAGATCTGTGCCAGCTATGCCACTAATTTTCAGTTCATTATTCTCACTGTTGTTAAACTGGATGGCAAGATTTAGTTTACGACTGTACAACTTGATTTCTTTGATGTTATCTACTAGATCCATCCCTGGAGTGGGTATAAATTTCATACCTTTACTCATAACCTTAACAAAATCCTCGTCTACCTCCACATCAGTGTAGTTAAATACATTAAAGCCATCGTAGGTAGTCATAATATTCTTGTTCTTGTTGTTACTTACAACAAGAGAATGAGATGTCTCTATATTCAGCATTCAGTTTGTATGCCCTGGATGATGGCATTTCTTTCTTGTTATATCTTCATGATACTTTTATATTTAATTGGCAGTAAGATGGATCTCTGTATATTTTGTAAACTTATGCCAGAAATCTGCCCATTATAGAATTTCCAGTTTTTAAAGTATCTACTTTTGTTTTAGTTCCTTTATTTGTTATGACATGTAACAACAGAGCCAGATGCACATCTGTAATATCATTTAACTTATCTTCTGGTAGTCTTTGATGTTTACATTTGGATGGAATGATACAACATTCGCATTTTTGTAGCATACTGTAAAATCATCAGTTATCTTTTAAATTAATCCTAGGTCTTTTTTCGTATTGTGCTATCTACTTTAATTTAAATGACTTACTTTTTGAGTCTCATTATATTAAATAAGTCAAGTGTGTATGTGTGCATTTGTTTACATGTATGCATGTGTGCATGTTTGCGTGTATGTGTGCATGTGTGTGCATTTGTGTGTGAGTGTGTGTGCATGTGTGCATGCATGTGTGTGTGTGTGTGTGTGTGTGTGTGTGTGTGTGTGTGTGTGTGTGTGTGTGTGTGTGTCTGCGTGTGTGTATATGTGCGCACGTGGGTAGGTGTGTAGGTGTGTGTGCATGTGTACACATGTGTGTGTGTACACGCGCACTCTTGTGTGTGCATGTGTATGTTTCTGTGTGAGTGTACGTGCATATGTGCTTCTGTGTGTATGTGTGCATGCGTGTGTGTTTGTGTGCATGTGTGCATGTGCCTACTTGTGTGTGTGCATGCATGTGTGTGTGCATGTGTCTACTCGTGTGTGTGCCTGTGTGCATGTGTGCACGTGCGCGCGCGCTCGTGTGTGTGTGTGTGTGTGTGTGTGTGTGTGTGTGTGTGTGTGTGTGTGTGTGTGTGTGTGTCTGTGCGCGCATGTGTTTTGGATATCTCAGCTGGTGGCTGAGTTGAAATTCCTTGAGTGACAATAGCCCGAATCCCAAGACAGTAAAGAGCACAACAACACTGATTGCTGTTTTCCATCGGAAATCCCTGTTGGTACATTTTCCTAGTGTGTCCTGGTTCCCTCCTTTTAGGTGATGCCATTCTTAAGTTGGTATATCTATATCTATATATATATATATATATATATATATATATATATATATATATATATATATATATGGGTTTGGGCATGTGGAGGGCTACACCTGCAGTCAACTTTTTCACCCTTCTGTCATTATTTTATGTCATTTCTGATGCTCAGAGTTCTGTCAGTTAACATTTCATAATGGAACCATCTGTGCCTGTGCATGTATGTAAATACGTACATACACATGTATCTATTCATTTATTTACTTCCATTTGTTTACTGGAAGAGTCCATCTGGACTGGCACAGCCCCTTTTCAGTGGAAGCCGAGGGAGAAAAAGTCCACAAAGTATTGCATTTGCAGAGTACAACTCACTATATTAAAACATAAGAGAGACAGAGATAATTGATATGTGTTACTATAACAAATGAGGTAATAACTTTCATAAGTGTACAAAAACTAATGCAATACATTCAAAGATGAAAGTAAGTGTATAAGCAATATAATATGCATGCACTCTGTTGTGTCTAAACTAGTTGAGATATGTTGTATATATCAAGTTGTAGGCCACAATTTGGTAGTGTTAATGATGTAAGGTAATGCAGGAAGAAGTTAGCAGTGACATGGAGAAATAACTATTTTTGGTATTTAGTTATTTAAATGTAATGGTATGGAATTACAGGACAGTTTGAGATATTAGAAGAAGAGAATGACTTGACTAAACATGAAAATATTATGTAAGGAAATACTCCATCTCCCCACCCCCCACTAGTCTACATTAGGGAGTTGCATCATGTGGCGCCATCTTTAAACTGCTTAACTAAAACCTTCACAAGCCACTCACTCCACAGCTCCTCTGCTTGTTGTGCACACCAATAGTAAGTTGAATAAAGTATTGTGCTACTTTGTGAAAATCCTGATAATCTGTCTGTATCAGTGTTATCTATACCTTAGATGTAATTACACTTGTCTGTGGCCTACAGCTGTGTCACTCTAAGCAATATATCTCATTACTGTGTATTTAAACAAGCTGCTCATTTTTATGACAATTGATATATGCAGTCCTCTTTCTCAGGATGTTTACAGAAATAATGATGTTAAACCTGTATACCTTGCCATGTATTAATTAAGATTTTTATTCAGAAGCATACTGCATACAGTATACTTGCACAGTGCAGCTGACTTGGTCCAGAGCTTAAATAACTGCATTTTACTAAAACATATTTTACTGTACTGAATTTGTGATTTTATGTTGTCATTTCTTAACTTGTTACCTAGCTTTTTATACTCCTCTCTCACTATATGTGCATGAAGCGTACCTACCCTCGCAAACTGTATTTGTGTAACAATTGCAATGCTATGTTAAATGTACTTTTTTAATGGTAATGTCTTTGCTGCAAACTAATAATTCTGTTGATATAGATGCAGATTTAGTTTAATAGCCACTGTTTTTTTTACATGCATCTTGATAACATTGCATATAATTGAGTTATTGGTTTGCTTTTCTGCTAATATTGTGTCTACTGAGAAAGATGCACTTTGAGAGTCCTAAGCCAGTAGAAGGGCTTCATAGGCAGTGGCATCAGTGGTGTGTTTATTATTTAAACTGTGTATTGCTACCATAAGCTTTGCTTGTGTAACCAGGTTTAATGCTTACTCAATTGTATTGCTAGGGAGCAACCTGAATCTGTATTTATACCTTAAAACATGACTTCATTCTGTTAAGTGTTGTTTCTGCTTGAATACCAGTTTCTTGTACTATGTATCTGTCTTATGTATTCACTGTACCTTTTACTGTATTACCTCTTCCCTGCTCATAACCTTACTGTTTTGTCTTTTCCAGGTAATTACAGGGAATTTTCTCCTGGAAGTCCCTCCCTCCCTTCGAGGACATAAACAAAAATAGATGTTGACCGCTCACTTGTTACGGGACAGGTCTCACACAAAAAGAAAAGAATCAACAAGGGTACCCATTTCAAGCTTTTCACACAGGCGAATACTGTTGTATACATAATCGGAGATTAGAGCAGTTTTTTTTCTCATTCTATAGTGCGCACAACATTTAGGGCTCCCAAAATTGACCCCAATCTAAACTCCAATCAATATCTGGTTAAAGTAAATTCCTCATAGTCACGACTACATGGCTCTGCCTGTCTATATTTCAGCCTAGTAATATTTTACAGTAACTTATTTATCCCAGTAAAATAATTGCTGCAAACTTATTAAAATACCTACCCAACCCTATTAATTATGTTTAGTGCACAGTCACCCCCATAAGTGTATTGTTAATAACCCCATTCAATAAAGTTAAATGCTTGATTCCAAATACCTTTCCTTAGTCCTCCACTGATAGTTTTCACTCTCAGCCCTGCAGGGCAAGTGAGCCCGCTCCGTTTGCTCCACTCACTCCGCTCCCCTACCCTGCCCCGAATTCCCACTCACCCCCACTACCTCTACTTTTATTCTAACCTCTAATCACCGGACCACTAGTCCAACCCCTAATTGCCTAATCTCTAGCCCAACCCACTCTTCTCACCTCCCTCCCACCCTCCAATTCAATTACTTCCTACACTGATCCCACTCCCAATAACACATTCTAAGCCAACTCACCTCCATCCTTACACACAACCAACCAAGAATACTAATTGTAGCATTCACTCTAATGACTATCATGTTACCCACACTCACATCCCTGTCACTAGCTCTACTATCACTAACCACCCTCACTTCCTTACAAACAAACCAACCACTGCACAATTACTCTTATCATACTACCCACTCTAGCCCACCCTCTCAAACCCACTCACACTTCTACATCTACCCTACAGTTATAAATCTCACAACTACAATGTACTCGCATACAATCATAACACCAACTCATTACATTAGGAAAAATGCACATAGACCAAGCTCACAAACAATTAATATTAAAAAGCACATGCTGACACTCCTACAAACTCTGCTAACCTCTGGTGACATTCACCCAAATCCAGGTCCCCTCACAGCCAAACAAACATCTGACCTGCTAATCCTAAATCTCAATATAAGAAGCATTACCAACAAGCTAACAGACCTACATGCATTCATAGCCCACTACAACCCTGATATACTCACCATTACAGAGACCTGGCTTAAACCCAGTATCCAAGATGAAGACTTTCTTCCCACAGGATATAATACACTTAGATCTGATAGAACAGGCAGAAAAGGAGGAGGAGTAGCCATTCTCTTTAAAAACACCCTTAACCACCAGCTCCTGCACACCACAGCACCCACTTTTCAAAATGCTGAAGTCCTATTTTCTGTCCTATCTATAAGAAACACCAAGAAGATCAATATAATATGCTGCTACATACCTCCAGGCAACAACTCACTCATAATAGAAGACATCCTACATTGGATAAAGGACAACCTACTACAGGAAACAATCCTACTAGGTGACCTTAACATCAACTGGACAGCCTGTAACTCCAGTAGCCCCTCTACACATATCAACTTATATGGGTTCTCTCAACTAATTGAAGAACCAACTAGAATACACAAAAAAGCAATCTATATTGGACTGGACACTAACCAACTATCCCAAGCAAAATTATACTGTAGGCTGTCTCCCAGATGATCTAAGTGATCATCTCCCCACCTTCCTACTCCACAAACACTCTAATCACCCCAAACCAGTTGTATATAAAATAGTAGGAGATAACCATAACCTTACCCCACAATACCTAAATACAGTCCTAAGCCACTGCAACTGGGAACCACTATGAACACTAGGGTTAGACCACACAGTAGAATACTTCAATACTACCTTCTCTAACATTCTTAACAGTTTTGCTCCCAGCAGAAAGATCAGAGTTAAGGCCAACTACGCACCCTGGCTAAGTAAGGACACTAGAGCCTTGCTAAAAGCCAGAGATAAAGCCTGGAAAATGTGGAAAACTGACAATAGCCCTAGCTCCAGGCAATACTATAAACAGCTTAGAAACAAGGCCAAGGCTGAATCCAAAATAAACAAACAAAACTGTTTTCTTAGTGCCCAAAGCAAATATTCAAAGAATCCACAAAAATTCTGGCATGCCATTAACTCCCTACTAAAGCCAGGCAAAACCACTACTCCAGCACCCAGCCCTACAGACAATACCCCAGACATAGCTTTTCAATTTAATAACCATTTTACTAAGTCCATCTTAGCCCTGTCCAGACAAATAACCAAAAATAGCCTACCTCAATTGCAACCCAACCTATCCCACAGTGCCCACTCTTTCAGCCTATCACCTGTGCCACCTCAACTATCAAAAAACTCCTCCTAAAACTCAAACCAACCACACTGGTAGCTGATAACATACCTGCTGCATACCTAAAATGGCTAGTGACTCCCTATCATATCCTGTCTCCATCCTAATCAACTGCTCCATACAAAAATCCTACATACCCAAACTCTGAAAATTATCTCACATCATTCCTCTCCATAAAGGAGGTAACTCCTATGACTTCTCCAACTACCGACCTATTGCCATCCTGTGCCCCCTATCTAAAATTCTTGAGAAATGCATCCACTTGCAGGTGATGATATTTCTTAACACATACACTCTCCTATCTACCACACAACACGGTTTCCGTCCACATCACAGCACTACCACCACCCTTCTGTCCTTCACTAATCACATCAACCTTCACAGGAATGATAACCAATATGTATCAGCCATTTTCCTAGACCTCTCAAAGGCATTTGACATGGTCTCCCACTCCATCCTATTAGACTCATTAACATCACTATCCTTCACCTCCTCTACTATTGCCTGGTTCAGAAGCTACCTATCTGACAGGCAACAATCTGTCCATTGGAAAGGAAATCTGTCTCCACAACTTCTGACCACCATAGGAGTCCCACAGGGCTCTATACTGGGCCCATTGCTATTTTCTGTATTCACAAATAACCTCAATAGCTCTACACAGCATGCCACACTCATTCAATATGCAGATGATTCATCCCTGATTTGCTCCACCTCATCTCCCACCACCCTACAAACACTCACACAGGATACCTTCAACTCTGAAGAACAATGGATATCAGTTATCCAACTAATTCTAAATCCCAAAAAGACAAAATTGCTACTATTTTCCCCTAATAGATAAAAAAACCCTCTCCTTTACCATAACATCTAAGGACAGCATGACCATCTCCACCTCTAACCACACCAAACTTCTGGGCATTGAAATTGACAATAATCTTCACTTTGATGTCCGCATCGCACATACTATAAAACTAGTACACAAAAATCTTGGCATAAGTCCTTTCTTTCACAAAAAGCTAAAGTCACTCTCACACAAAGCTACCTCCTCTCAACTCTATTATACGCAGCACCAATCTTCACCGAAATCAGAAAGTGTGACCTAGACAAACTAGAATCATGCTACAATAAAATAGCCAAGTTTGCTAATAACTCAACCTATAGAACCTTTACTGTACTGCACTAAAAGAACTAAAATGGCTTGAGTTACCACAGCTACTTATCTATCACAAGCTGGGTACAGTCTGCAATATTCTCAAATACCCTGAAAAACTCCAATCTACTTACTATCTACACTGCAAACTGGTACCTCAGATCTAGTGAAAAATCTCTCCTCTCCATCACCAAGGCCAATAATAACACAGGGAAAGCGCTCTACTCCCACACTGTTGCCAGAAATTGGAACAATCTATCCCATTCTGTGTCCACTGCCCCCTCCGCCTCTATATTCAAAAACTCACTCAAATCACATCTCCTTAGTACCTGGTTATGTCCCTGTATCACATAACCTTACCCATACTGCTATTAACTCTCCAGATTGCTCTCTGATCAACTGCTTGATCTCTGATCACCTGCATGCTTGTTCATTTGAAAAGGTGAACTTTTAACTGTAAAATTTACTTAATACATTTGCTTCTCTTACCAATGTATAACTGACATTGTCATTTTATTTATTTTCTATACCATCATTTATTTGGAGTGTTCTTAGTTATTTTTTGTTATATTACTATGTTCACCATATATGTTGTAACCTGTCTACTACATCTTATTTGTATCTTATACTTGCTGTAATGTTTTTGTACAACTAAATGCCGGAGCTTTTTCTCCCTGGGCCTCCGCTGAAAATGGACCTGGTCCAGTCGGAATTTCCCAGTTAACAAATGTAAAATAAAATAAAATAAACAGATGTGGTAGAGGGAAGCATGTTGAAGACAAAGGAAAAAAGGTTTGTACCATTTATGTGTCAGAAGTTATCTGAAAAGCAGTTTATAAATATTGTATAAACATGTATAACTAATTTTGAATAGACTAGCCTAGGTGTTATGTTATACTAGAAAACTGTTGAATGTTTGGCATTTTTTAATGTGGTTTTGAAATTATTAGGATTTGTTTCTGCTTTAATTTCAAAGGCAATGTTGTTCCACTTAAGTGTAACTGCGAGTGAGTGGAGTTAATCCCTGCGATGGCTGGATTATTTAAAACGGCATCCTCTGTTAAATGTAGCACTTCTGAAATAATTTTGATTAGCAGTAGTTTACATGTAAATCCTTAACTTATTCATTGTTGCTGCGATTTGTGTGTCCACATTTTTTTACTCTTTCTCTTTGCTGTTGCTCTTATTTCAGTCTCACTGTCATCTGTACTCTCTCCCCTGCATAGCAGTAGCAGATTATACAGCAGAAATTATGCCTTCAGTCATTTTCATTTCCTGCATCAGCCTATTCAGGGCTGCAGGGAGGTAAAGTCTATTGTGTCAAGCAGTGGGCATGAAGGAGGGAGCAGTCCATTTCAAAGTCCTGAGATACTTACACGCACCCACCCACCCATGTACAGTTTAACATATTAGCAATTCACTTACAGCATATGTTTGGAATGTGGAAGGAAACTGAAGACCCCCCCAAAAAAATGCAGACATATAATTGTTACACAGACAGCACCCCAACTAAGAACAAAACATTAGGAAACAGCCACATAAACTGATACATCACTGTGCTACCCCCTTCTTTATAAAAGTAGTTGAATGTAGTTGTCTACTGAGTGCTCAAAATACTTCTCCATGAAATTTGGCAACATACCTGGCTGTTTAATGAACAGTATAAACAAGCCTTTGCAGAGCCAGTCCTTAAGCTATTTAACCTGAATTTAGTCACTAATTTTATCCCTTTGTCACACAGCATTAGTGATGCTGCTCCACAAGGGTGACCCCAACACTGATCTTGGGAATTATAGGGTCATAGTTCATAGGTGTGTACCAGGCTAATGACCACTGGGGCCTTTTTATGCCTACCCATGCATCCCAAATCTCTAACAAGTTCTGGTTGCCCTTGATAAGTGTAAGCTTGAGCCTGGGAGATGAAATAGTTACAAGCAGGGGCCTGTGAGATGAAACATTGACAGGCCACCAGTGTCTGTTATAGATACATGTGCCAAACCAGTGATGAATTTCTTGTTCCCCATCCAGTTGTCCAAGTTACACTTGAATTGGGTCAGGGAGGAACTCTGCTTCACATGGATTCCACAGAAGGAGTATTCTCTGCAATACACACTCCCCGGGATTCATGAAGCTTGCGCCATGCGTCGGAGTAGCATCGGCGATCTAGTGCCAAATATGGCCGTCAAGCGATTCAAGTAAGAGCTGTTTCCATGAGCACTACCAGCGTACGCCAGAGCTGCGCAGCTCCCGGTGCATGTATGCTAATTACCCCATGCGCAGCAGTGTAGCATGCAAATGAAGGTATATAGCGATTCATGAAGTGGTGCAGGCGTAGCGTAAGCATGTAGAAATGTAAACCAAAAAAAATGGTTTACATTTTGTCAAACATAAAATCGGAGCCATGAAAGCTGAACAAACTTACGTATTATAATGTTAATATATGCCAATGGCTAAATATATAGCCAATGGCATAAAACAACATGCACAACATATAAAAAATAACATTTAATTTCATAGCCACACCAACGCAAAGTAAAACCACAGTGCATCAGTGCGCAAATGGGATCATAAGGAAAATATATTTAGATGTCATAAAACTGTAATGTAACACAATTCATGATATCCCCATAATAGTCAATGGCATGCATACTACACCACAACCATGGTGCAAGGGATGCTAAGGGTCTGTGACAGTGTTCCGTGCGGTAACTAGGAATTAGCAGTCAATGCCATGCAAATGAGTCAAGTAATACTGAATCGCAAATGCCCCGCTGGCATAGGGATGTACCACACGGCATAGCATTACTACACCGAGGAGTGGCCTGGAGGTAAACATAACATCAAGAGAGGGGCGCACCACTGTAGCTGTAAGCACATTGGATCATTGCTAGTCCATGTTGCGTGCTGCTAAGCAAAGCCACAGGATAGGGGTGTGGAAGTAGCCATAGCTTTGCTTAGCTGAGAGTACACAACGTAACCGAAAGTTCATGTGAACGTGGATGAAAACGTGCACAAAACCCGGTAAATGGCTCTGCGCTGCATGCACCGCAGCTGAAACAGGAAGGATATGGGAAGACAATAAGGAAATGCTGCAGCGTGGTAATTGGAGTACAAATGAGTAATTAACACCTAGAAACTCACAGTGGGCCATAGACAACAGCTAACAAGGCTGCTAGCAGCTACCTGCAGAACAGGAAAGGGGAGGTGCCATACAGCAAAGAAAAGAGAATTGTCGCAGCAGAACAAAGCAAACTTGCAGTAGATCAGCTACATAACACATTTCCCAACACAATCCTGGGTTGTGGAAGCACAAAACAAGAAAGGCGGCAGCTGGATGCATGCCTGACAATGGGAGGTGAATCAGGTTAAAAATAGAAGTAAAGGGCAATAGATGAATAATGGCAGACAAGCGTACGTCAACACCAAAGGCCCCACAATAGCAGTACATGCTGTAAAACCAATAATTAAGATACCCTGCAGCTGGAATAGCACAAACACACCAAATTACACCAGCATCATCCATTGCACAATAGTATAAGGTCGTAGCAAATAAAACAGTTGTCAGGATACACCACGAGAAGTCTGATTATAACAAAAATCTTCTTTATTCCATAACAGAGTAAAAGATAAGCGCTTTCGCGTGCTACATGCATGCTTCTTCAGATCTACTACTATCATGTCATTGTGTCCCTTTTATATAATAAAAATTTAAACATTTAATTCAAACATTAGCGCATCCAATCAACTAATTAACTAAATAATTAAAAGTACATCATAGTTAAAAACTTCTGTTCATCAATTCAGCATTTAAAAGCACAGTGTGACGTTCTCGTACCAACACTCCCATAACGAATTTTCATAAGCAAAATACACATTTTAAAACACACATATTTGCAACCTTGCTACCTTTCTAATGTAGCTTATACATCAAAGGATCTGTTGAATGCATCAATAAAAATGTGAACAGCATGCATTAATGTATATATAACTATTGCCATGCAGAATGTCAAACTGTTCTCTTGACTTATATAATATTCTAAAACAAAGCGCAAGTTTTGTGTTTAATGTTGTTCATCTAACTGATTTCCTCATAACATAATAACTGAAAATCATTGTGAACGATAGCTTTATGTTGGACTTACGAAAAGGAAATTAAAAGAACGCATTTACAATCATGTTTACGATATTCGTAAACAGAATGAACTAAATGCGCTGGCCAAGCACATAAATCAGAACCCTACTCATGAATTTAGATTTAGAGTTTTACAAGTAGTAAGGAATAGTGTTAGAATGGGTGACAATAGTAATCGTCTAAATAAATTAGAATTAGACTGGATTTTCAGAACAGGAGCACATAGAGAGCCTGGTATTAATAACTACGTTTCCTTGAAACCAGTTTTGCAGCAGAAATGAAATCTGGACTGATGCTTGGAACTATTTACATCTAGAGTTAGTTTAGTGATATATGCTATATGTAAATCTTATTCCATAATTTAGTTGTCACATTATAGGGATCAAGAGACATCTACTTATATGTTGTTATACAGAATTTGACTTATAGAGACTAGTAGTTGTGCATTAATATTATTAGGTTAGATTAAGTTTGACTAGTCTTGATTTTATATAGACAAGTAGTTAATTAACTTAAATCAATAAATTCATGTACAGTTATTATTGTATTCTAGATTCTGAGTGTCAATTTTAATACATGTAGCTGTCAATGAGGTTAATATTTAATAACATATTACAACTAGTATTCTGGGTTATTACGTTTTTATCATCTGTAGAACAGGAAAGTCGAACAACAGCAAGTCTTTCTGACCTCACATAATTATGTAGTTCCTATAACGTAATGTCTATATGTTATAATATAGTTTTGTATTCAGGAATTTTGGTTTTATAGTTATGCAGAGATCATAATGCAATGATTACACACTATGATATATTTTTCATATTTTGGAGTTTTTATTATACTTATGTTTATATTTAGATAGCTCTATCTGCATTTATTGATATTTACAATGTAGAATGAATCTGGATGTGATACGATTACAATAGAGCTGTTACATGGTATTCGTGATTTTATTTGAAGATGATTCTGACTTGTTAAACAAGACGCAATGTATATACATTACTGCGTGCTATCGTTCACAATGATTTTCAGTTATTATGTTATGAGGAAATCAGTTAGATGAACAACATTAAACACAAAACTTGCGCTTTGTTTTAGAATATTATATAAGTCAAGAGAACAGTTTGACATTCTGCATGGCAATAGTTATATATACATTAATGCATGCTGTTCACATTTTTATTGATGCATTCAACAGATCCTTTGATGTATAAGCTACATTAGAAAGGTAGCAAGGTTGCAAATATGTGTGTTTTAAAATGTGTATTTTGCTTATGAGAATTCGTTATGGGAGTGTTGGTACGAGAACGTCACACTGTGCTTTTAAATGCTGAATTGATGAACAGAAGTTTTTAACTATGATGTACTTTTAATTATTTAGTTAATTAGTTGATTGGATGCGCTAATGTTTGAATTAAATGTTTAAATTTTTATTATATAAAAGGGACACAATGACATGATAGTAGTAGATCTGAAGAAGCGTGCATGTAGCACGCGAAAGCGCTTATCTTTTACTCTGTTATGGAATAAAGAAGATTTTTGTTATAATCGGACTTCTCGTGGTGTATCCTGACAACTGTTTTATTTGCTACGGCTTTGGTTTCTGTTTGCAGCAGGATACTTTAGGAGAGTTAGCGGTAATTATATTGGTTACAATAGTATAAGGTGTGAAAGCCCCACACACACACTTGTGTATTCCCAGACACTCTGCACCATTGGTGTATACAGACAGGAAATTTTTAATATGTATATGTTAGGGGCTGCCATAGCTTTGATTCACCAGCATGTGTTGGAGACTGACGGTGGTGTGGAGGATGATGCTGACAACCATCTCAGGCACCAGAGGAGGAGATGAGTGTTCAGGCCCTGGGTAACCTGCCAGGGGCTACATGATCTGGAGATAGTAGAGCATTACAGGGTGGACAGGGACACCATACAGCAACTTGATGAGCTGTGCCGGCCATGCCTCAGAGACAGAAGTAACTGAGGGGAACCCATCCCAGTGGGCATGAAGGTATGTGTAAGCTTGAGAATACTAGCCACAGGTACCTTCCAAAGGCCAACTGGGGATATCATGGGGATCTCACAGGCATCAGCATCCAGGGTACTCCACCAGTTCCTGGATGCCATGTTACCACATGCCAATGAGCACATATACTTCCCCTGAATGCAGGAGGAGTTGGCCAGCAATAGGCGTATCTTCCACCATGTGGCAGACTACCCAGAGGTACTGGATGCAATAGACTGCACGCACATACACATTGTCACGACCCGGTGAGCAGCTTAGGCGTTACATAAACCGCAAGGGATTTCCCTCCATCAACTGCCAGGTTGTGTGCAATGCCCAGGGCATTATCATGGATGTGTGTGCTGGCAGTCCTGGAAGCTATCACAACTACCACATCTGGCATGCCACACAGCTGTATCAGGTATTTGCCAGGGGGGACATCCCATATGGCCACCTGGTGGGGGATGCTGGCTATGCACTGGAACCGTGGATGATGACTCCCATCAGAAATGCACACACAGCCACGCAAGAACGCCATAATGACACACACGCAGAAAACAGAATCATCATAGAGCACATGTTTGGGATGCTAAAATCATGGTTCCGTTGCTTGGACATATCTGGTGGAGCCTTGTAGTACTCTCCAGGAACGTGTGCCCATATCATCATAGTATGTGCCATGCTACACAATATGATCCTGCGGAAACAGCTGCAGCACGGACAGAATGGTGAAGGCCCTCACAGCCCACCACCATTGCCAAGGGACCCACAGGCACAGAGGGACTTAGACCACAAACATCCTGTGCTAGCCCCAGTAGATAGACGGAGACATGCACAGTATGCCCATGCCTTGGCAAAGAGGTAACGTGTAGCACACACACTGACAGTGTAGGCACTCATGGATTGACACCCTTCTCCACCTGCACACACAGCAAACATGGATGGCACACACACACAACCACCTGTAAATTGTCATATATAGGTGGTTTACTGTGTGCATCCTACATAGGTAGCCCTCAACTATTGTACACACAACCGCCATTGGCACAAGATAAGTCAATACCTGAACAGTAAATTAAGCTATCAGCGTGTGTCCATACTGTATGTACAGGTTCATAGATACATAGGTAGGTACATGACCAACCACCAAGGCCACTCATAAGCATAGGCAAAACGTGTCTGCTGTCACCACCCCATCGATCAACTAACTGTCCCTCTGTGGAGCAGAGCCACTTGCGGGATCCCTGGGGTGTAGCTACTGTTCATCACCCACTCTGCAAGGATTCCCCGGAGTGTCAGTGAGGGGTTTTGTATAATGTAATCAGGGATGTAGTTCCAAATAATGGGGAGTATCCCTGACAGGAATCTTCACAGATGTGTACATGTTACATAGTATACCTTAAACACAGCTTGCATATATATAGGCAGTTCTCCACAGAATAATAAACATGTGGAACACACAACCACTGAAATGTGCGTTAATCACGCTTGCACTACCAGTGCCTGCTCTGAGAGGTAAGATATCACTGCCAGGATTAGAACACGCAACCATGTACACATTCATCACAATAACATACCACTAAGCTACCTGAGATGTACCAATGGCAGTCATGTATACTGACAGGATAAAACACAAAAGGTAGGAATGTGTTGAAATAGGACAAACCGGCATATATACATACATCATCATCATATATATATATATAGAGAGAGGGAGAGAGAGAGAGATATGTCGATATATGGGGATATACATATATATGTAGATATATAGATAGGTTAACAACGTCTACATAACCATGGAGGTACATATAAATGGGATACCAACCACATACCGACTGCTTTACATACCAATGCGCGTAATCTCAAGGCTTAAGGTCCGAAAGAACACAGTACCGAAACACCAGATGCGAGAGGTGTAATCTTACAATGTTAATGGATAGTCAGTCAGTGCTTCTGGTGTTGCAGTTTGGGTAGGTTACTGTGTGTACGTGTGTTTCTTAGGGCTGTAGTGTGTGTAAGTGTGTGTTCTGTGTGTGGTGTGTGTTCTTGGGGGACTGTAATATGTGGTTGTGGGTTAGCTTTGTGGGTCTGTTTAAGTGACCTAGGATGTAGAATATTAAAGTAGGGGGTGGTATGGGGGTGCAGACACCTACAGGGGGGATGTAGGGGGGCTTGGCCGCCTGCTCATACATAGTGTAGGGTGGTTTGTTTGGATGTGTTGGGTAGCAGTGTGTCTGTGTGTGCATGTGTGTGTTCCATGTTCGTGTTACCTTTGGGAGTTACTGTCGATGTCGGTAATGTGGGGCATGGGAGTGTGGTCCCAGTAATGTGTGCGTCGGAACACTGTGGTTTCAGGATTCCATAGGTCTCCCGTATACAGCGGTTGAAGTGTTCATATATGTGTATAACATAGACCATAGCAATCATACATTCCGCCACTACCAACCTTTTATGAACAAAGTATATGGAGAGTATATGCCTATACACCATTACAAATATGTGCTATGGACATCACCACTTTGCGAGGGACACTCCCTCTTTGGGCGGTTGTGTCCTGACCAAATATATTAAACGTGGCAAATGTCCTGGGATTGTAGGACATAATTATTTCCCATATGTACTGTAATAGTTGCATACAATAGTTATTTCTGTATCTAAAATACCTACATGCTACAGGAAACAGGATAAGCAACTAAACTGCTACAAGAATAAGCTTATAATTAGGCAAGAAAGGAAAGTTCTATCCCTTGTACTGACCGTGGGTTTGTGTCGGCCTGTAAAATCAGATGTGTCCAGAAAAGGACCCACTATGGCCATATGAAAAGGTGGCACCCTAGCCAAAGAGGGTCAGTCACCAACACAACTACGATGACTGCAAATACCTATGACAGAAATACAAAGCTATCATGTAGCAACACGTTATTACATTCAGATGTATTACCGAAGGGATTCAGGGACTAACATCACTTGCATGCTATACAGGAACCACATAACAGTGCCTTAATGAATCAGCCTGCAAATACCATTGTATTAGTCCACAAAAGGACAGGTGTTCAAATAGGGAAGGAACCCTCACGCACATAGCGATTATGTATAAAAGCAGTTCCTACACACCTGCATCTGCTAAGCACACCCACCAACATCACCCCGACACCCAAACAAATTACAATACAAACTGTAATAACATCACAAATCATTCACACACTGTACGACATCTGCAGAAGCCTTAACATACCTTGTCAGAGACACACTAACATGGCCCTAAGTGAAATAGCTGCCATTATACAATGGAACAGCTGCTGGTGTAATAGGGTTTGTTTGCACTAATCCCATTTCAGAGGGTTGTGCGTACACCGGGATGTGTTAGCAATTAGTGAGTAACAGCACAGTATGCTACACTTGTACACCAAATCAAGGATGTCTGGTGAGCACACTGTACACCATATAACAGTTCATGCATAGCCATACGACCTTGAGCTGGCCAAACATCCTTGCCAGACTTAAACATCTGCAGAAGTATCAGGTACAAACAAACCCTGTATAAGTAGCACTGTTCCAAAATATAACAGCTGTACTCACATGTAGAACTAAATCATCTAGCCATTACACACAGTCCACGGGAGTCATGAAGCTAATATATCTCTGTGTGTCTCTATATAGCTGTTGAAATATATCACAATAACACATCTAGGCCATCTCCCTTGAAAGTAAGGCAGACGGACAATGCCTAAAAGGAGTACTCACTTATACACCACTGTTGCCATGGTATCGGCTAATGGAGTAGCTGCACAGCTGATGTGCATCTAATTAACTACTTTGGAACAGCAATTGGTGGACAGGATACCATGTTACAAATATATAACTAGAAAACGATGTGTTATCACACATTCAAACCATCCGTATGTACCAGTGGAACATTACAAAGAACATTGAAACACAAACCAAAAAAGAATTGAATCAACAGTTAACAACACCACAGGTTACTAATAAGGTATGTAGAACAGTCAGTATGTCTGTGTATATAGTACTATTCTGTAGTATTTAAAGTGCACACAATCCATATAATGGAAACAGTTATCTTGTAGTGATGTATTGTTGAGCATAGTAATGCTTAAAGTATTTGTGTGTACTGCTGTAGGTCACTAGGCAAGCATCGCATACACTGCAAGGGATGCTATATAAGGGCTTTGAACAGAAACACTCCTCACCAGCCGATGTCAGTGGCAGGGCTGGTCCAACAAGTATGTGCTATAACAGGGGATAGTATATGTTGATATCTTGTAACTGTAGCCATATGTATGAGTGTATTACAGAGAATAACATGTGGAAGGTTGGGCCACTGTGCAAATGTGTTTTGCATTGTGGAATATTGTGCCAATAACTGTGTAATGTACAGTATTGTAGGTAGATATGTATTACAAGCTACATAGCATTACTGTAATGTTAGGCAAACATTAGTTATGTCAATTGGCATTTACAATACACAATAACAGGATACATATGTATTTTAGTGAGCCGACAGTTTATCAGCATGATAGCAAAGTAAAATGGAAGAGCTATTTAACTATCCATGCACATAAGACATGCAATATGTGCAAAGGTAGGTACTAGGCTGTCTTACCAAGGGTATCTGTAAGCCTAGCTAGCGCGTGTTGGCTTTCACCACCCCCATAGGTTGGTTCCCTGTGCCTCTGAATGGCAGAGTCAATAGTTCCCTGTGCCTCTGTCCAGCAGAGCCACTACAGTCATCCCCGGGGTACATGTCTGTCTCCTAACCACACATCAAGGTTTCCCTTGAAGAGTGCTCATGAGGGGCCCTGCCTCATGTACATTGTAATCATGTTCCAAAGAGTGTCCGGGTCAGGAATCTATCCGTCCAGCACATCCTACTCATCATTGTGGTTAGGTGTATATCCCTAGAGCATGTGGCTCTCAGGGGCTTCGGTTTAGGTGGAGCATATCCAGCAATACAGGGTTGGACATGTGTCTTGTATGTCAAGCAGAGATCACCTGTAAGTATGTGGTATGCAACTGAGTACAGCTGGAGTTTCATAGGTTGGGCTGCATAGGTCATCTGTTTGAGGTCAGTAATCCTCTTGGTGTGGTACTGGTGTGGTCTTCTAAGCTGTTGCAGTTGTCTTGTAAGGTGTATCCCAAATGGGGTGTTGTATCCTTTAATGGGTCTAATATGACATGTGTAGAGTCACAATGGCCCCTCTGATCTGGATGTGAACCCATTAGAGATTAGGGGGGCCATGTAGAAGGATATTCTAAGCACCTTGTCATTATGGGTATCGAAGGAGAGATTGCTATCTACTGGGGTTTCCAGATCCCGTATTACCTTTTCTGTATGTAGAGGACTAGCACCTATGTGGTAGTCTGTGGGTAATTAGTTATATCCAAAGGGGATGACTATGCACTTTTAGGCATTCAGTTTGAGGCCATAATATTAACACCAGGTATCCATCTCAGTGCGACCCATCCAGAGGGTGTCTGTAACAGCTGGGGAAACAATTATGTCCCCTAGTTTGCAGTCGTCTGCAAACCTTTTCAGCCAAAGCCCTCCTGTGCTTGTCTGTATGTCAGAGAAGTATATACCAAACATGAGGGGTCCTAGGACTGAGCCCTGAGAGATGCCAGTTGTAACTGGTATACAGTCGGACCTAGGGTATGCAACACCTACTTTGTGGGTTCTGTCCGTGAGCCACTTTGCAAACCATCACATGATGTAGGGGTTAATGTTCAGGCGGATGGGTATGTTGATAATACCAGAAGGAGGAATGGTGTTGAAAGTCTCTGAGAGATCTAGGTAGGCTGTGTGGACCTCCTTACCCTCGTCTAATGCCTTGGTAAGTGTCTCTAAGAAGTCCATCAGGTTTAGGTGGCATGGTCCGGCCTTAACAATGCCAAACAGGGAGGAGTCAAAGGTTGGGAGGTACCCAATGTCTCTGTGGCAGTGATCCATGATGTGCACTATAGCCTTGCAGACCAGGCTAGTCAGGCCTATAGGGAAATAGGTTCCGTAGTCTGTTGTGGCGCCACCTTTGTGGAATGGGATAACTGTTGCTGTGCGCCATTCAGGGGGCACTATGCCTGATGTGAGGCTATTATTGAACACGGTGAGTAGGTGGGGAGACAGTACGATCTGAAGTTCATGTAAAACGCAGCCTGGGATGTTGTCCAGTCCCATGGATGCTGTGATATTGCCTTTAGAGTGTGCAGCTTTCAGCGGGATCTGCCAGGATGTTGCCAATATCAATTGTTTCTGTAATGTTCGTTCCTTTGTGCTGTAACTCAGAGCAGATCTGGTTGTTGACATCGAGATATGTGACATAGCTATAGAATGCTTTGTGGTTGTTGTTGGTATTAGTTGGATTATAGTTTTTGTAGCTAGCTTTGGAGGATCGTATAAGGGATCTCACCTTCTTACTGAGGCTGGCCAGGGATCTCCTCCATGCATGGTATTGTACTCTCGTTTGCAACAGTGTCTTCCTCTTGTAGTACAATACATTTCTGGCAGGGGACCACCAGATTGGTTTAGTTAATTAGGAGTATAGCGTCCTGGTTCTGTTTGGGATAGAACAAGCCATGCACGCCTGTAAGTGCTTATAAAGTGCATTTGTTTAGGATTCAGCAGTTGTAACAGTACTGCCCATCTGCATGGGTGTCATGACATCCACCATGTCTGTCTTAAGAAGCATGTAGTTGGCCTTGTAGACATATTATACTGTGTTTCCCTTAATGGGGGGTAGGTGCGGGATGTGGATATCAATGGTGTTCAGCACATGGTCTGATCGGACCAACGAGGAGTTGACTTCACGTGTGGAGCACCAGTCACTCATGTTGGTAATGACTAGGTCTAGGATATTATTGCCCCTGGTGGGTGTGTGGGTATGTTGAGTCAGGGCATTGGTGTTTATGAATTCCAGAAACCATTGAGCTAATGTGTTGGTACACAAGTAGTTTTCCCAGTTAATGGTGGGGTAGATTCAGTGAGACTTATGTGATGAGTGTGGTGTTGTGCGACTGTGTACCTTCTCCACATGACAGTCAGTGTCAGGCTTGGTTGGAGAGACCTTTACCTCCAGTTTGGCTAGATGAGTGCATCTCTCACAAGTTGTAGGGTTGGGTGGTAGGCGGAGAGGCTTGTCTGTATACATGAGGCAATGTGTACATTGCCTCAAGATGTCCAGATTCATCAGATAGACAGGTGAGAACCCTGGCAGTTGACTCTTGTACATGCCTGAATATAGAACTACATTCACCTAGATAAGTGAGGAAAGTGAGTATAAGAGCTACATTACTCTACTCAAGTGAGAAAAGTATGTACAAAACCTGTTCACCCTTACCTGTAGGTAATGTGGAAGATTGAGTGCTATAGTAATTATTAGCTTACGGCCCCTTCCCTCCAACAAGTACACAAGCATATATCCATGTACACCACAGGGCCCCTGTACCCACAACTATGCAGGTACAAGCTGCACTCAGTCTGCATGGGACCTGCCGACATCAGAGGTTGTATCATACACATATAGCAAAACAAGATGCTCTCCACGTTCACATCATGTAAAACATAGCTCCATGTCAGGTTGTGTATACACTGAATGGTGCACACCGACAGGTATCACAACCCAACAAAGGGGGAGACACCACTGATAATGGGAAGTACTGCACTACTACCCTGCTGAATATGGTCTGGAAGGCCATGGACCTTGATCACTTAAGTGATGTCAGCAGTACAGAAGTAGATGACAGTATGGATGATGTCACACTGCATATCATAACCTCGCCAGGTCATAGGACATCATCACCCATACTGTGTACCACCTACACTCGGTATACTAGATGTACATTCCTATGTCACAAGAGTGTTTTGCTACAGGACTGCTGGCAGAACCAGCACTACAGAAGGTGTCTGAATAATATGTGATCATCACACCAGTGGCAGCTACAGTATGTCAGGGTTAATGAATTTTATTCCCCCTCATTGTAGTCCATACCTCACAGACAAACAGAAGGCATCTGCCTATTGAAGTATGTGAATGACTATGACCTAGAAGCAATAGCTGACTCACATTATCACTCCTATGTTAATAACCCTGTACCCATGAACTACCACCTAGGCAGTGGTCAGCATAATGGGCACGTGTGTGAGGAATGCAGCAGGGCAGTTGTCTTTCCTGTGATAGCTACATCACCACACCTGTCAGGTAGTTATATGTGGCAACCCTAATAATGATAGGATGCCATTCATGAACGTAGAGATCATTGTCCAGCCATACAGAACACTCAAGTGACCCATATCAGATCACATATTTCCTTTAAGGGGTACTGGCCATGTGCAGATGGCCTACACCAGCCTTCCCATTCCCCATATCCACTATGTAGCATGATGCATACCCTGAATAAATCCATG
Source organism: Protopterus annectens (assembly GCF_019279795.1). Classification (NCBI taxonomy): domain Eukaryota; kingdom Metazoa; phylum Chordata; order Ceratodontiformes; family Protopteridae; genus Protopterus; species Protopterus annectens. The sequence goes on from NC_056727.1 coordinate 441,218,716, forward strand.
TCCAACCCAGTGATGTCGGACATGCTACATGTACTCATCCTAATCTCGAACACATTCTTCATGGACATCCACCTACCACATGCTGGACAGATCCTTAGGTTCATAGGTTCATACTAGGCTATCTGCCCTAGGGCATTTATAAGCCTAGCCAGATTGTGTTTGGCTTTCGCCACCCATTTTAAATTAATTTTGCTATGCCCTTTTTCGAGGTTAGTATACTGTGCCTCTGTCTAACAGTGACACAGAAGTGATACCCGGGGTAAACCTATGATCCCCCATCCACCCATCAAGATTCCTCTTGAATAGAGTCAATGAGGGACTCTGCCTAACCTGGACTGGGATTTTATTCCAGAGTGAAGGGAGCCTCTGGGTTATGAATTTGTCCCTCCAGCATGTCCTATTTACTTCAGTGCTGAGGTTCAAGTCTCTCGAGCACATAGCTAAATGGGATTCGGATTTTCTGAGGTGCAGCATGTCCATTAATTCCGGGTTGGACATGGCTTTATACGTCAGGCACAGATCGCCTCTGAGCAAGAGGTATGCCACTGAGTAGAACTGGAGTTTCTTTAACCGGGCAGCATATGGCATCTGTCTGAGCCCTTTGATCCTCTTGGTGAGGTACTTTTGGGGTCTTTTCAGTTGCTGCGGGTGTCTGGTAAGGTACATCCCAAAAGGGGCATTGTACTCAATTATGGGCCTGATGAGGGATGAGTAAAGAGGCACGATGACCTCCCCTGATCTAGATGTGAATCCCTTCATGATTAGGTGGGCTATATAAAATGTTTTTCTAACCACTTTGGCCACGTGGTTGTCAAATGAGAGATTGCTATCAACTTGGGTCCCCAGGTCCCTAATTACTTCTTCCGTACTTAATTGAATACCACCTATGTGGTAATTTGTGGGCACTTTGTTTTAGCCAAAGGGGATTATGGCACCCAGTTTGCAGTCATCTGCGAACTTGGTCAGCCACAGTCCTTCCATGTTAGCCTGTACCTCCGAGAAATATATACCGAACAAGAGAGGTCCCAGGACTGAGCCTTGTGGGATGCCAGTTGTAACTGGTTTGGAGTCTGACATGGCTCCAGCAATTCTAACCATTTGGGTTCTGTCCTTGAGCCAGTTTGCAACCCATCTAGTGACATAGGGGTTTATATTTAAGCTGGTGAGCTTATCTATAATTCCCAAGTGGGGTATTGTATCGAAGGCTTTTGCAAGGTCCAGATAGGCTGTGTGGACCACCTTCCCCTCATCAATGGCCTTGGTGACTGTTTCAAAGAAATCAACCAGGTTTAAGAGGCAGGATCTGCCCTTAACAAAACTGAACTGGGTAGGATCCAGTGTCTGTAGGTCCCCAATATCTTTATTTATGAGGTCCATGATGATCCTTTCCATAGATTTGCAGACCAAGCTAGTCAGGCTTATGGGGTGATAGTTTCCAGGAATCGTTGAGGCACCACCTTTGTGGAGAGGGACCACTGTTGCTGTACACCACTCTTTGGGTACATATCCTGTGGTAAGGCTGAGATTGAACAGTAGTTTTATGTTTGGGTTTAGCTCTTCTTGGAGTTCATGTAGGATGCAGGCCGGGACACCGTCTGGTCCCATTGATGCTGTGTTTTTTGCTTTGGAGAGGGCGGCTCTTACCTGAGCATCTGAGATGTCAGGGGGGCAGCACTCTGCTGGGATAGATATTTGCCCTTTTGTTGGGGAGGAGAAGTTTGCTGAACCTGTCAGCTAGGATGTTGGCAATGTCTGTGGGTTCGTGTATTTTTGTCATTTTGGACTAATTCTGAGCATATCTGGGAATTCCCACCCAGGTTCCTAACATAACTAAAGAAAGCCTTGTGATTATCCTTAGTGTCCTGTGCAATTTTTCTCTCGAAGCTGGCCATAGACAATTTTATGGGTGCCCGTAGTTTTTCTAACACTGATCAGAGATGCCTTCCCTTTTTGGGATTTTGCTCTATCATGTAGTAGCTTCCACCTTCTATTGTACAGTTTGTTTATGGCCGGGGTCCACCAGACAGGACATCTGCCTTTGGAGGATTGGGTCTTGGTTTTATTTGGGATTGCATGATCCATGCATTCCTGAAGGTGTTCATAGAATGCGTTTATAAAGGATTCTGTGGTCTGGGCCGTATTTTCCACAGGCCCGGGGGCTTTGAAGGATTCCACCTCGGTTTTGAGGAGTGTGAAATTTGCTTTAGAGAAGTTTTTCACTGTGGTTTTCTGGGCAGGGGGTGGGGTTTGGATGTGAATATCCAGTGAGATTAGTTTATGGTCTGATCTTACCAGTGAGGGATACACTTCTGGTCTGGAGCATAGAGTCCCCCCCATGTTGGTGATGATCAGGTCCAGTATGTTTTCCCCTCTTGTGGGAGTGGTAACAAGTTGTTCCATAGCATTTGAGTTTATAAATTCTAGGAACCTTTGAGCTAGGGTGTTGGAGCTAGAGTAATGCTCCCAGTCTATGTTTGGGTAGTTGAAGTCTCCCAATATAATGGTGTTTGGAGAGACCTTCATATTTTCCAGTGTTCTCAGGAAGGCTGAGTGGGGTTCCTGGGTTTGGGAGGGTGGTCTGTAGCAGGCTATAAACTGTTAGTTGCACATGGATAGTCTCTAATGCTTCGTGCTGTGCCACCAACCTGGAGGTGTGGGTATCTTTGACGAATATTGATACTCTCCCTCCTTTTCTGGTTCGGTCCATGTTTTGGGGCCGAAAAGTATAGTATGAGGTATAACCTGGTAGTGCTGGTGTGCTCTCGGGAGCCTTGAACCAGGTTTCTGTTACTGCACAGATATCGATGTTCTCCATGCTAAGGAGAGTTTCGAGTGCATGCATCTTGAGGTTTAGACTTCTGGCGTTGTATAGCCCTGCCATACTATGCATTCCTGTCTGTCAAAGCTGCACATCGCTCCCCTCTCAGACATGGTGTGATGACCGCGTGGTAATGCATGGTATATATATCATTAACCCTGTGGATCAGTAATGTGGCACTGCTCCACCTGGCTCCACAGACCCGCCTGTCAGCTACTGCCAGGTAACCTTTCATCCTAGATTCATACATGGCCCATGGCATATAGCCCACTACTTGATTTTGACTGTACATGCTATAGTTGATATCCATCCCTGCAAATACCATCTGGCTAGTCAGTGTCCCATGTGTATCACATGTGCAACACAGGTGATACATGGCAAGATGTTGAATCTCTTTACAGTGCCATGTAGATGTATATAGCAGAACACATACATGTAAAACCTTATGTGAGCATGTCTGCAGGGTCACAGGTCATGTCTGTTAAGGCAGTGTAAGTCCTTATATGTGACATATACACTGCATCAAGGTCGACTGCATTAATGTGGACACATCCAGCCATGTGCTGATAGGTAGGAGCACCAGTACAGCCAAACAGACATGCCCACATCAAGGCAGCAATCACATGGAGTATGAGCAATGTAATCTGGTGACACACACAGACATATATGGTGATAATATCCACTCAACATTAAGTGTCACATGTGACACAAACACATCAGTGTCATGTAGGTTTGCAAATACAACTATTTAAACTGCATTAATGCGATACACATGTATGTTCAGCTGTAGATCTGTATGTCTCTGAGTTACAGTGATCTGTCTCCATCATTATGTCTTCCAGGTATGCCTCGTGCAAGGCTTCCCCCTTTTACACGCTTGGAGGATGAGGCCCTCATCCCATACCTACTCGACAATCACGGTATCCTGTACAGCCATGTGCCACAGGATGGACAGCAGTGGGATTCCCTGTGGATGGAACTTCGCAGGAGGGTTAATGATGTGGGTGGCCACAACCGCACATACCAGCAGGTGCGCAGACACTATACAGACCTCATTAGATGGGCGAAACAGCGTGCAAATGCAATTGCCAGGGAACAAGGTGCAACAGGTGGTGGACCACCAACCCAGCCCTCACTCACACGTACCGAGGAGCTACTGGCCAACCTGGGGACACCTGCAGAACCACATCCACAAGCCTTAGCCAATATTGTGGAGGTGGGTGTCTCTCAACCACTGAGCCTGGAGTTGCCTGGTAAGTCAGTACTGCACCTATAACAACTATATTCCATATAGCTGCATGTGTCACTGTACAATATGTAATGTAACATCATATGCAAGGCATGTATGCACACATGCCACATACTATAGTATGCTACTCTGTGTATGCACACATGTGCATGCACCATAGTATAGTCTAATGTACTGGTGTATGTGTTATGCACATTGCTCCCAGTAGCCTTTATACAGGGGTGGATTATGCTCATACTGCTGTGATACTCCTATTTAGGTACCTCTGGTGTTCCACTGCTACAGCAGCCCATTGCAGGTGAGAGTGTTATTATTTATCAGGAACCGTAATACACAAATTTATCTGCCATGTGGCCATTCACAACATGTACACATAATGTATGGTCCTGTCACAATATACAGGTCGGACTGGCAATGCATCACAATGACTACCCATGTGCAACACTTGCAAACTATGTGAATAATCCCACCGACATAAATCCTCACAAACTTTATTGCCAGATGTGTTGACAGCTGTACATACAATGGTGGAGGTGCTGTTCACTTTAGGGACGTACAACATATCTGATCTACACATGTGGTGAATACAAATAGTACTACACAGTGGGTTGGAGTATGGCCAGAATGCAGGTTTCACTGGTGTGGATCATAGCCCTGCTATGAATGTCACACAATGTGATGTGCTATCTTGACATGTCAATGACATCTATTGGCCTGGCTGCTACACTGCCTACCTAACCTGAAAACATATCCCACATACCACCCTTTATCTGCATAACCCTGTTGTCAGTGGAGCATATATTTCATATGGGACAACACAGACATGTGAAATAGATGACCATCACAATAATTTGGACAACACATGTGCACACATGGCCATGGAGGATGGCCAGAGACATGGAGCAACACCCACAGTAGATGTGTAGTGCATGTGTGTATACCCTGTCGTACAATGGCTACACGTGGTTCAGCCATGGCCTTTGTATAATGGTCATAATGTAGATGTGGAACACTAGATATCCTACAGGCCTGTGCACATCTTGTGTAGGTGTAACATCAATCCACCACATAACATCTTGAGGGTGTTGCAACATGACAGCAGTCACCTGTACAGTCTCCACATCAGGCCACATATACAGTACATTCCCATTGCTGGTGATGGACATAAATGCCATACTAGCTCCTCGTGTGTGTGTGTGTGTGTGTGTGTGTGTGTGTGTGTGTGTGTGTGTGTGTGTGTGTGTGTGTGTGTGTGTGGTACACAGGTGTCATGTGGGACATGGTGTACCAACATGTTCGCCATGTCTGGCCATAGTTGCCAGGCTGCAGCAAAATGGTTGCAGATGTGCAGGGGTGTCATCCGTATACCTATCAGTGACCTCTGTCACAACTTCCACATCATGGTTTAGTGTGCATACACCTCAGTGATGTGGGTAACATTCCACAGTATATATGTATTGTATCTGAACACAGTCATGGCTATGAACCCTGTCTGTAACTCACACTGTATAGCACTAGAGACGCCTCATGCTTCCCTGCAATGGCCATGCACATCAGCTAAATTTGTAGTATATCTGTAGGGTGGACAGACAACACTGAATTGGTACACCATTGCCCCACTGTATATTTGACAGGACACTATTGTGTTAAACATGTATGCATGTCATAGCACACGTCAGCAGATCACATGTCATACTACATGTGATTATCAAGTTCATATGCCAAACATCAGGCAGGTGTACTGTTAACCTGTGCTGGTCCACATGGTGTAACACAGGGAAGTATGCTAACCACTAATATGATTGTATAATTTGCCTGCTGTCTGCTATAACACACACATGCTGTTGTGTGCAACCTAGGGATGTATGATAACTGCCACTATTATTGTCTGAGCTGCATGCCGTCTGCCGTATCACATGCATGTTGCATGCCTTCTGTCATATCACATGCGTGTGTGTGTGGCTGTTGTATAGATTGTCTTCCCTCACAGGTGATGTAGGTGCATTGCCATCCTGCTGTACATCAGATGTTAGTGTCCCCACAGACTCTAGCAGTGATGATGAACATATGATTGGGACACAGGCAAAGTTGTCAGGGGCTGAAACTGTGCCATTGGTTGCCATTCTATCTATAACCACCTCATCCTCACACATAGATCCCATACCTGCACATACCCCATCACCAGTGGCCATAGAGGAAGGACAGTTGGCACGTGGTAGCTTGGAACAGGAAAGTGTGGGGGCTATGGAAGGTGTGCCTGCACACCATGGTGTCAGCCAAACTACTGGTGGTGCCCCACACAGGCACGTGGCCAGTGCTGCTCGTAGGAGGACCTCTGGCCAACATGCTCCTGCATGACAAAGTGCAGCAGCTGGTGTCACCAGATGCATGTTGTAGGTTGTAATGGAGGCACAGGCACATGCTGAATGGTGCAACAGAGAATATCAGAGTCTACAGAGGGCTGCTGTCCATTCTTTAAACAACAGCATCCAGGCAATGGTAAATGCTCAACAGCAGATTGCTGATGCTTTGGATAGACAGTTGGGTGACATGGTTGGAGTCTTTGACCATGGCATGACAATCCGCGAGCATGAGCTGTCTATTTTGGAACATCTGGTAGGAGTGAGGCGTTGGGCACATGGACATAGGCCTGCTACATCACCTGTGTCAGGTCTACGTGTACGAGCTACCTCACATGCCCACTCCCATAGTGGCGGTAGCAGCAGCAGTGCATTTGGTGCTGTGCTGTCCACACCACGACACAGCAGGCCACCTGCATGTGGCCCAGGACGGTCCCAACAGGGACATGGTTCCAGTGGACTAGTGACATCAGACAGTACCCAATCTGCACCTCTGTCTGGTAGTGCCCATGCAACCCCTGGCAGGCACAGGTCTCACGTCCATGGCCAGACACCATAAACTGTAAAACCTCACCTGTACAGTCTGCAGCTGTCAATAATACCTCTGTGTAGGCCAGACACATGGGAGAACTGTGTGCAGACATACACACACACACTGGACACATATGTAGGGCACCGCAACACACACATGCATAACATCCACACACGCTCAATTAGATCAAAGGCCCAAACCCACACACATGATGTCATCCAATGGTGCAGCCTAGGCCTCTGACAAACATTAACACACTGTGCATATGATGATGCCTGTGCCACATCCCTGACATCCACACCATCGGTGCAGGGACATGCTCATATGGTCTGATGCACAGGGTGAACAGACTAGGATGATACATGTAGTTTACAAATGTTGAGGACTGTTGACAGGCAGCAGATATACCATGTAGTAAAGGTGTCCAATACTGTTAACAGTATGTGTCTTGTGTAACAACAGTGCAGCCTAGGCCTCCGGCAAACATTAACAGCCTGTGCATATGATGATGTCTGTGCCACATCCCTGACATCCACACCATCAGTGCAGGGATATGCTCATATGGTCTGATGCACAGGGTGAACAGACTAGGATGATACGTGTAGTTTACAAATGTTGAGGACTGTTGACCAGCAGCAGATATACCATGTAGTACAGGTGTACAATACTGTTAACAATATGTGTCTTGCGTAACAACAGTGCAGCCTAGGCCTCCGGCAAATATTAACACCCTGTGCATATGATGAAGCCTGTGCCACATCCCTGACATCCACACCATCAGTGCAGGGACATGCTCATATGGTCTGATGCACAGGGTGAACAGTCTAGGATGATATGTGTAGTTTACAAATGTTGAGGACTGTTGACAGGCAGCAGATATACCATGTAGTACAGGTGTACAATACTGTTAACAGTATGTGTCTTGTGTAACAACAGTAAATGCATGTTGGTCATGATGTTCTGATGTCCTTCTTTGGGTCTACTTGCACGTGCCAGTGGATGTCAGTGTTTGCAGTTAAGTGTCCCATATGTCAATGTGGACTACTCACAGGTATGTATGAATATACCAGTATGCACCCTGTAGCTGCCACATACCAGTGAGAATGTCCCACCTTACAAACACGTCTACCGTTCCAAGAGCATGATAGCTGTGTATTAAGCTACTGTGGCCACAGACGTGACATCCATAAAGGGTGACATCACAGGTACAGTTACATGGAGTGGTGAGGTATGAGAGTGGTCTAGCTGATTACAAGGGTAGAGGCCAGTGGGAAGTGTTATGCCTTAATGGGAATCAGAAATACACATTCCCATGACAGGTTGCCAACACACAACTGCACCCACACACTCAGGTATTGAAACACATGTATTCAGTGACACTGTAACACACACACACACTCACGGCTTCACCAACACAGTAACACGCACTCGCACGCAGTTGCTACTGGTGGGATGAGGACCCTTGCCTATGTGCAAATTATCATTACAGTACTGTGCACCTACATGAAGTGCCACAGAGAATTCACATGTACACGTAGTCAGTACGGCCTAAGATCGGGGACATCAGCAAGGATAGTAGAATGCATTGCCTGGATGGTGGGAGGGGGTTTTATCAGTTCAGTATGGTAACATACATCCTCATCCCAGGGACCAGTCAGCCACCAGGGACCAGTCAGTCCTACATACACACACTGTGGCAATTCAGTAATTAATACACCTATGTCATGCACATACAGATACCTCACATGTGTGAGATACACGCCCCTGCCTATGTCCTGCTTTCTACATTGCAGTCTGTACAGATGTGTACACTAGTTACAGGAGAGTGAGTAACAATTGAGATGTATTCCCCACAATACGTGACATATATGGACACACACGCAACCACACATACCAGTACTGTGAATCTCAGACCTGCCTAGCTCATGTTATGTATGTCAGATGTACAGCAGTATTGCATGTGTTACAAACTGTGATGCTTCCTGTGCCAACAGTACTGATATATGCACTAGAGATGTCATATCTATTAACCGGTGTCAAGTGATTTACCTTCGCTGTCACCCTGACCGCTAAGTTGTGTGTTATGTCCTTCAATTAATGAAACCATTGCTTACCAGTTACACAGGGTATTGTAGGTTTGCTTGTGACACACCTGTGAGCTGTCCACAGCAAACATCCATCTGCAAAGATGCCCCACCACTTAGTTATTTCAACACATCTGTCCATAACTGTGGTACATCTTTCTGTACATTCAGCATATCACCATATACAGTTGGCAATGTTGAGGCTGCATTGCAGCTGCATGATGTACTAGGATACATGCCACCTGCATACATCAGCAACTGCACACACATGTTATCTGAATGTGTAACACTATGTGTACAGGTGTGTTGGTCCTACAATCCTGACATTTAGTCATGTTTGTAGGCATTGCAAATGGTGGATATGTTTAATGACATACATGACACATGGACTGTTGTATTATAAGATGGGTGACCAGTACAGAGGGGATGTTACCTCTGTCAACACTGATATCACACCTTATGTACTGTTGGCATTCAGCAGCCATGGACCTACATTCCATGTGCATGTGTGTAATGGCTGTAGCCACCTGTTTGCACAAAGGACTACAACAGCTATGCTATTTACAGGTATGTTGTGTGTGTGGCATGTACATACCCAGGGCAGGTACATGTATGTCATATCCATACATGAGGGTGTGTACTGGTGTACAGCAACAGACATCTGCTAATGGTGGAAAGTACTGAGGGCCCCTGGTATGTGTACAGCTGACCTGGTCACAGACAGTGGTATCATTGCATTGCATAACACATGATGCAACTGTGTCAGTACATGTGTACTCTCTACAGTTGATGTAGAGCTTAATGCAGTACACAGGTCAAGGGTCACATGGTGGTGTACACGTCTATGTCATACAACATGTATGGTTGTGTGTTGGTGGTCCAAGGGTATGGTGTTGTCTGCAGTTTACATCCTAGAATGCAACATGTGACACTGTGTCCTGCACATGGCACACTGTGTCCTGTGATGCCTTTCATGGGAGGACCGGTCAGTACATGTGAGTGGCCTTTATGTATGTGGGTGCACCACCTGGAGCGGTCCGTACCTGTGTTATGGCCCACATGTCTGGTTCTGAGGTATATGGTGGTAGTGCTACGTTCTGAGGTATATGGTGGTAGTGCTATTGTGCACTACAGAGACATCAGCCAGGTGTTCCTCACTGCACAGATGTCATTACTCCCCATTGTTGGATCTGCAGTGACCAACTGTGAAAAATGGACGCTACACATCTAGCACTGGTTAGCATAAGAAAACAATGCAGTTGTCCTGCAGGTGTATGGGAGTTAACCTGTGTTTAGGACATTTGCCTTGAAATGGCACTGTGTGGGCGGATGCGACTTGGGTAATATCCACATTCCCTTGTATCATGGATGCATGTGATATGTGACAAAGGCCTGCCTACTGTCAGCCATGTCATCCCAGAATGACAGCTGATGTTGTGTAAAAGACCGATGTCAAATATATGTAGAGCAGCGTTCCCATTAACAATGACAACTACTAACAACAGAGCCCATTACAATGTGTTCTTTACGTCTCCCTGTAATAGCATGGCCACTGTGGCCCTCCGTGTTTAGCATCATAGTGCATGCCAGTCAGCCCGGTGCTACAAGGAGTATGAGCATACCTAGTATATCCTTGTGTAGATGAACACATAGTAGTGCATTCCGACCAGCCCTGTGCTACTAAGTATGTGAGCATGCCCAGTGACACCTTGTGTTGTTTCTGTGCCTCTGTGTATGGGCATGGCCATTGTATCCCTGTATAGTGGTAGTAGTCGTCCATTCCACAGATGGGCATACTCCAGGTCAGGATGGATTCCTACTTAAACACACAGATTCACAGGTATGTACATCTTAACTGCCAGCATCCCTGTTGATGTCCACATTCCCAGACGGTCATAATGACAGCCTTTTTCATGTGTAGTCTGTATGGCACGATTCATAAGTATGTAGTATTGTAATAGTAATCTGTAAATAGGCAGGTGTTCCGTACCCGCCACTGGCGTTGTGTGTGTGTGTGTGTGTGTGTGTGTGTGTGTGTGTGTGTGTGTGTGTGTGTATGTCTGTCCCCGTTTGCTGGTGGACTCTAAATTGCTTTTAGACTACCCACACTCCATACATTTCTTATACCCACTGTTATCAAGGCCGATGATGTCACCCATCTACAAATACACCTCTGGGAGGGCTGTGTCCCAGTAATCTCGGTAGCGCATTCTGTAACTGTGTAATGCTGTAGTATAATAAAGTAGTTAGGTCGGTGTTCTAGTCCCACACTTGATGTGTGTATGTGTGTGTCCATGTGCCTGAGGACTGAGTAATACCTTTATACTGCTCACACTCCATACATTTCTTATACCCACCGTTAGCAAGGCCGATGATGTCACCCATCTACAAATACACCTCTGGGAGTGCTGTGTCCCAGTAATCTCGGTAACGTATTCTGTAACTGCGTAATGCTGTAGTGTAATAAAGAAATTACGTTGGTGTTCTAGTCCCACCCTTGCCGTGTGTGTGTCCCCATTTGCCTGAGGACTGAGTAATACCTTTATACTGCTCACACTCCATACATTTCTTATACCCACCATTAGCAAGGCCGATGATGTCAACCATCTACAAATACACTTCTGGGAGTGCTGTGTCGCAGTAATCTCGGTAGCGCATTCTGTAACTGCGTAATGCTGTAGTGTAATAAAGTAGTTAGGTCGGTGTTCTAGTCCCACACTTGTGTGTGTGTGTGTGTGTGTGTGTGTGTGTGTGTGTGTGTGTGTGTGTGTGTGTGTGTCAGTTTGCCTGAGGACTGAGTAATACCTTTATACTGCTCACACTTCATACATTTCTTATACCTACCATTAGCAAGGCCGATGATGTCACCCATCTACAAATACACCACTGGGAATGCTGTGTCCTAGTAATCTCGGTAGCACATTCTGTAACTGCATAATGCTGTAGTGTAATAAAGTAGTTAGGTTGGTGTTCTAGTCCCACACTTGCTGTGTGTGTGTGTCCTCGTTTCCCTGAGGACCGAGTAATGCTTTTATACTGCTCACACTCCATACATTTCCTATACCCACCGTTAGCAAGGTCGATGATGTCACCCATCTACAAATACACCTCTAGGAGGGCTGTGTCTCAATAATCTCGATAGCGCATTCTGTAACTGTGTAATGCTGTAGTGTAATAAAGTAGTTAGGTCGGTGTTCTAATCCCAAACATGCCAACTGTGTGTGTGTGTGTCTCTGCCTGTGTGAGACAAGTACAGTGCTTTGTAGTATTCGCTGTAGCGCATGCCCTAAACGTGTGTTGCTGCAGTGTGATACAGTAGGGGTTTGTATACAGGACATGGCAAGTGTGTGTTTGTCTGTCAGAGCCTGTGTAGAGGTGGCTGTGATTGTCTTACCATTGGACATGTTTGGGAGTGGGTTTTGTAGTTTTCCTGTATAGTATCCGTCTTATGACACATTGGCCACCTCACGAGGAGTACAGCTGTCAGTCAGCCAAGGCACTGTGTTGGCAAGCCATACCCATGCATCTGGGAAAAGGGCAGGTGAACTAAGTATGCAGCCCTACTAGTACCCAGTATATGTCCCGCACCAATGTGCCATGCGCATACAACCTTGCCTAGGATATCCCACTATGTTGCTAGTAACATGCACATTGAGGACAGGTAGCAGGCATGGTGTGACTGCAGTGGCCTGCAGAGGACATGGCACCCTGTACAGCAGTACAATAGGCACATATATGCAGACATTGAGCCTTCACTATGTTCCACACTGAATGGCTGCAACATATGTGGTGCCATCATATGTGATCCACTAAGGCCAAACAATGCTGTACACATGTGCCCTGTATGGACCCATGCCACTGACACCACGGAATACCTATCCATTCTATCCATGCAGGTGCTGGGCCGACCTGCTCACTATAAGCAGGTTTCGCCACACCAGGCCAGTATTGGCATATCGGGGTATAACAGGCTGTGTACACTACATGTGTCTGCCAAACCAGGTACACCTGTACATGTCACAGTACAGTATTGTGGGACATGCACATCCCAGGCAATGTCCATGTGAAGGACTATCAAACACAGACATGGCATGCATTGCAAAGCTATGGCCGTACACATTGGTAACCAGGATGTCAGGCCAGATAATGCAATACCCATCTGTGTGCAACATTGCAGACACTACACCCCTGCACTGCACACCATTGTCGGGTGACGCAATGGCAAAGATTACCTCTCACCCATGGAGCAATGCATACCTGCATGACAGTACTGGCACCCTGTCTCTGCATGTGGGTTGTGATGCTCCCAACCACAGTCACTCCCAGTATAAATTGGCATACCAACAGTTGTCAAGCAGTTTCACATGCCCTAGCCCATAGAACCTCCAGATATTCCCTGTGGTGCATGTGGTCCTGTGCATTACTGCGGTGTGGCAAACTAAGTAGTTACATTGTGTATTTGCCGTCCTAGCAAAGGTGTCAGTGCATGTCCATTAGAGTGTGGTTGTGGTGACAATGGCATCTGTTCACATGGACTGACATGTGTGTCATACCTAATGTATTTCTACTATATCTGTTGCAGATGGCACTCACTCACCTACACACATGTTCTTACAGCACTGCAACATGCCACCTCTGTGGTGCATGTAGTAATGTCATGCACATGTAATAGTAATGAGTAGTCAGGGATTTTCCCCTGTACTATTCATCGTGTAGCAGATGATGCTTATGGTTATGTCTCCAAGCCCTTCCCTTTTATATATTGCTTGCCCCACACACACACTCTCTGGTGGATGTGAAGGTGTACACCTGCACAGCAGCAGCATGTGTATTGTAACAGATGGAGATGGTCAGGTGATGGCCTCTGTACTTATTGCAGTCCTCCTCTAGCTGATTGCATGTGGTACAGCTGTGATGGTGTTCCCATAGCCATCTGCATGATAAACACAGTACACTATCTAGGGAAACATGTTATTATCTGGCCATGACAGTTGCTGTGAGTGGTACCTGGATGTGGTGTTCTGACACAGCATTGCAGATGATATCTTGATGCACCTCAATCATTTTCCACAGTGGGAAATTGCCTAATGACAGGACGGTGATGTGCCACACAACCACAGCATGTAAGTGTAGCTATGCTGCATTGAGACTACTGACTGTTTAACGTGTGTGGTAATGGCTATTCTGCATGTTATAATACAGACATGACAGTACTTTTTTCATGAGGTAACCCCATCTGTAGGGCCATCTGTGAACAGGTTAGTGTGTGTGTGTGTGTGTGCAACCATTTGATTCCTGTGTTACACACTGAACACACTTCTGTTCACAGCAGAAGCTTGGTGTGGGGATTGCAGACAGTACATGATGATAGGGATGTGTTACTGCCATCGCATCCCTGACTGGATATGTGTCACATGAGACAGTGGTATGACTGACACTGTGTGGGATTCCCAGTGACAAGCCAATGATGGGCAACTGTTCATAGCTGCAGTCACACATCTACTACACATTGTACAGTGGCCATGCGTTATATATGCATGTGTTGTGCTCCCTCTGCAAATGTATACAATCTGTTGTGTTGGGTTGCTGGTGATATCTATGCATACTGTCATAGGTAATCCTGTATGCTGTTGTCTATCCCTAAGACATATGTGGGTTTAAAATGCAACACCATAGGCTGAATGGGTTGGTAGGTCCCGGCAGATCATCCTGTCCCACTTCAGCTGACCATGGCACTAGCACATCTGGGGCCCACCCATTAACACCAACCTCTGTTGGCTCTGCACCACCTTCTGGTGGTACCACCACTGAGGATGGAGCATGTCCCCCTTGGGAGTGGAACCAAACAGGTACATATCTGCTGTCATGCGGTCCCAGACATGTTGCGTACGTGGGTCCCTAAGGGGTTATGAAGCCAGATACGCCAGTTCAAGGGTGGAGTGTCGCATTTACAGGGTGATGCTGCCCCTCCTGGACAGCCCCCAGCACTGCCTCCTTTACAGCTGTGTAGGTGCAGTGGCAGTTGCCCATGGCTGGAGACCTCCATCCCACTTTTCCCATGGCCTTTTGAATGCCGAAAACCCATCCCCATCCAGGGTGTATCCCCCCCACATGTGTCATATACCAACCCTGTATGCTGTCATTTCTGTGCTCCTACCTATCCTCTACGTCCATACACTCCTTCCCCAACATCTGACCCTCACCTACGGACACATAAGGCCATTCGGCTCCTAGGACACCATCTGCCCTATACATAGCTGTCCATTACACACATGTGCGCACTGGACACATGAAACCCTTGTAATGTGCATCATAACATACTACTGTTATCCTTACCACTGTCCCTCAGGTGCACAGTCCTGGTATGCACATCACTCCTACATGGACCTGGTACACATGAGGAGGATGACCCCATTGTACACAAAACACTACTGGTCCCTCTATGGCTACCCCATTTACCTTTATCATGATGATGATGTTGCACACAGCACATTGCAGGAGTACAATTCACACATAATGATTGGACAGGTACTGTTGTGTTAATGTACATTACATGCACAGAGTGATGTCTACGGGCAATGTACAACTATTTGCGTGTATGACTGTCACATGTCTGTCTGAGGGAGTCTTGTGATCACATAGAGCAACAACACTACATAATACAGGCGTCACTGGTGTTTCCCGTTTCATTCATTTGTTATGCTTTGTTGCCACATGGTATGTCCCTGATACATCTCAATATATGTATGTACCTATATGCTGGACATAAACACTCACATGTACATCTACATGATGGTATACATTCCTATACTGTTGAATGACTGTGCTGTATGATATCCTCTGGTTACAGCCTCTTACTCTCGAATAGCCTCTACATTGCTTAACAAATGCAATACTCGCATACTGGTAGCCAAACATGCTTACACCCGCTCGATCCCGCACTTGCTAATGCACCGGCATTGGTGCATGCATCTGTCACTCACACCCCTGGGTGTGACCGAGGACCACAATATTACCTTGTGATGCCTATTACATCGTACTACATGACTCCAGTATCGGGATTGGCCACCCATTAGGCGACGGCATCTCGTTCGACTCTAAGGAATCAGTGGCCTGTCCAGTGACACAATCATATTTGTGTGTACCTCATACAATGTGCCCCCACCTTATGATGCCTATTACATCGGAATACATAAATACAGTGTCAGAAAAGGCTGCCTATTAGGTGACCTCATGGCGTTCGTCTGTACGGAATCAGCAGCCTGTCCAGAGAATCATTCATATTCATGTGTTCCTCTTAGGCATACCTTGTGATGCCTATCACATCGGACTACATGACTACAGTCACAGCCGGCCTTAGATATAGGCCAACTAAGCGGCCGCCTAGGGTGCCGCTTTAGTGGGGGCACTTTACCAGTATTTATTTGGTGTAGGTAGACCAGGATGGGGGCACTGGGTGGTGTGGTGGGGGGTGCCATTGTGCCCTCTGCCTAGGGCACCAGTTGACCTAAGGCCACTCCTGACTACAGTATCGGGAATGGCTGCCCATTAGGTGAATGCATGGCATTTGACTGTACGGAATCAGTGGCCTGTCCAGTGAATCATTCATAATTGTGTGTTCCCCTTACAGTCTGCTCCCACCTTGTAATGCATATCACATTGGACTACATGACTACAGTATCGGGAATGGCTGCCCATTAGGCGACGGCATGGCGTTCGACTGTACGGAATCAGCAGCCTGTCCAGTGAATTAATCATATTTGTGTGTTCTGCATACACTCTGCTCCTGTCTGGCTGATACATGGGAACTGAGACCCTGCATTACAAATGAGTAGTTTGGTTGTGGTAGACACATCCATCAGACGGGTCATGCTACCACATACCTATTATAGGTCTGCCACCTTCTCAATTGGCTAAGGTAGGACTTTAGGGTTGCCACCTGTCCCACTTTGTGACAGACAGTGCGAAAATAATCAAGACATAGCACATGTCCAGATTACAGGACATTATTATATTCTACGTTTCATTAATAATTGCATACAACAGTTATTTTAGCATAAGCAATTCAAACGCAACTAGATTGAACTTTTATTTGTGCAAATAAGTGTAATCCTGTACTATGCATGGCTGTAGGTATGTTTAGTCCTGGAATGTCTGACATTTCTACAGAACATGTCCTAGTCTGGCCATTTGGAAAGGTGGCAACCCTATAGGACCTGTATGTAGAGATGTCAGACTTTGCAGGGCAACACACCCACAGCCAATAGAAAGGGGTGTACTTCACTGTTTTGCCTAAATAAAAGGTTACTCTTGTAGCATTATAGTTGCGTATGCTGTTACCTATAACATTTAGGTGTTTTAAAGGAACATAATTGTTTTATGCTACTACTACAAACAATATAGGCAGCCTTTGCCCTAAATCACAGGACATTTGCCTTAATTACAGTTATTATGCAGGACACAACTGCCCACAGGGGAGTGTCCCTTGCAAAGGTGGACAGGTGGTAACCCCAAACCTATTATTCTATCAACTTTCTAAGGTAGTCAGTGGAACATGCTCTTTCTCTCACTATCAGACCTCTCATATGAATGGGGAAGAATAAACACTGAATCAGGGACACTGCATAACAACCTCAGGGACACATTTATTAGGTTGGTGCTATTAACCTGACACACTGACGGACACAGAGCACATATGTATTCATACACATTGTATGAGGTGCATGCAGTTGATGACTCTTACATGTTGTCATTATTCATTACGTGTATTCTGCCACCTTTCCTCCTAATATCACTATTTCTAGGATGGTTTAGTTGGGACTGTGTTAAGATTCTGATTCATAATCACGGAAGTCCCTGGTAATCGGGGACAGTTCAATTATATGGTCCCTATGTATTCCCCCAATGGTTTAGGGACTGTCCAGTAGATGTGCTCTTACACTTTGGGAGGTATGGGCATCTGCTATACCCACATTGGAATATTACTTACACCCACTGGGCGGTCCTAATACGTGTCTGCCAGCCAACACCTGCACGCCTAGCCCCATAATCGCATACCCATAGTTCCCCCACCTGCCACTACTCTACAGCACTCATCGTTACTGTGGGCACAGGTGGACGCAGGTGGGATATGGACACACCCCTACACACTGCCCACTCTCCCCATGTCGGGACACATGTCGTACGTTGTGTCAACCCATGTGTTATCAGGCTTGCACAACCTACTGTTCCATGTACAGCTTCATCCTGATCGTAATTGTGTTCCCCCATTGGCTGAATGTACCAAATTTTTGGTGTCTCGCAAGGGATATCGCTGTCCATGTTTAAAGTGTAGACCTTGTAGATCTCTTCCGTTGGTAGTTTCCTGCTGGTGGTCTGGGAAGCAGTGTTGTATTTACCTTTATTACGTGCCTGTATGACTCACCGGCCTATCTGGGGGGGTGGTAAGTAGACGTTTGTTGAGTGGACCTCCCACCAACATATGCCCGGTCGACACATGTTACCCGTAACTGCTGTAACATAACCTAGGTATATACATGTGTATATTTACTGTAACATATATATATATCTATTTACATTAATATATACAGACATAACTGCATATCTATTCATGCATGTATATTCATATCTTGCTGTCATATATATAAATATATATATATATATATATATATATATATATATATATATATGTGTGTGTGTGTGCAATATATATATATATATATATATATATATATATATATATATATATATATGATTATATATATGTACATCAGTGTGTCAATACATTTCCCGCTCATACGCACTTACACATGCGTAATGGTGTTTATAAGCTTCACCAGCATACTAGTGCCTTATTCATTATAACACCAACACACTCCAGTTATCTTGTAATCGGTATGTAGCACATTATACAGCGGACACATGTTGCTATATGTTCATGTACAGATTACCGATGGTAATTGGAATGTGATAGTATGATTCGACCTGTCCCTGTTCCGCACAGCCTATTATTCCATGTACTGTCGATGTTTGTATGGGCACATTCCTATTATTTATATCAACAAATGGAATGCATGTGTTACAGAATTTGTACTTCAACATATATTGTTGTCTGCATGTAAATATGCATATATACCTATTACGACCTAGCTGACCTCCACGGGGCAGTCCATTAGAACAGGCCCATCCAACCCTGGGACTCCTGGATCCATAATTACATACCCATAGTTCCTCCACCCCACCCCTGTTAAATTTACACGCGTAACATCCATTATCCACTTGTTATCGCAGACATGGCACACCTTTACACATTATCCTCTCCAGAGCTTTTGGGGCCCTACACACATACTGTCCTGCCTCGTGTATTCACAGGGTTTCCCGCCATGTATATTTGCACATACGTGCCTTTCCTGGGGTTATGGAATACGGCCATTTGCGCTTTCCAATTTTTGGAGGTCCCAGCATGGGACTACATTCCATCTGTGTGTAAAGTAGACCTAGCATTTCAACGATGTTACTCCCACTGGTAAAACCCTGCCTGTGTTGTGAGTAGAAGTGCTCTGTTCACTCCTGGGCAGCTTTTTATGACATACGCTGAAAGCACTTTATAATACCAACATTGCTTCTTGATTCCCTTCACATCCCTTGTGTATGCTTTACTGTTACAACGTCCATTCTTTATATATATATATATATATATATATATATATATATATATATATATATATATATATATATATATATATATATATATATATATATATATATTTCTCATGTATGTAGATGTATCTCTATACACACATATATGTGTGTGCGTGTGCATGTGTGTGTGCGTGTGTGTGTGTGTGTGTGTGTGTGTATATATATATATATATATATATATATATATATATATATATATATATATATATATATATGTGTGTGTATATATATTACATCTGTACATGCAAACATACATTTCCTATGCTGGGAGCTGTTTACACCCGCGCAGGTGCACTCACCTATGCTTACAGTGCATTACATATGTTTACTGTCACTTATTTGTGCTTATTTGTGCCTTATACATTATGACAATACCACTTTGATTGAAAGGATCTGGTTAATAGTCCCATGTGATACACACGTTCACCTTTACATGTTTAAATGTCGGCTTTACAGCAGAGCAACATTCATTCCACAAGGAAAATGATATGTGCTATTGTCGACCTTGAACCGTGAATGCCTTTTTGTTAGGCGGATGCTCTAACCACTACACTATTGGTGTTCTGCCTCATTTATATATATACCCATGGTGCATAGTTACCCAAACACACGCCTCATCACTTCCCTTACACAGCAGGCATCCATTTACCTGTTGGGAAAAACACACTACTACAAATGTGCCATTCCCTATTCCCTACTGCTCTGGACTCGTGCCACATGTTGACTCACTCCGAGGATATTCAGACCTCCAAAGCCTATAGTCCTGGCAAATAGGTGTGTTCAATTGTCAGGGAGTTCATATGGTCTTCCAGGTTTAGGCTTGTCTGACTGAGGACTGGGATCCCTGTACCTAGTTGAAAGTCAGACTTAGCAAGTGGAGATCGTTCGTTCCACTTTTAGCATCCTACCTGTGGTTGGGATGCAGAGGTGTGCTCATCTATGGCCATCTTGATATATAATAGCACTAACTATTATGGGGATTTCCTATATTGTGCCCATGTTCATTCTTCATATCTACATATATTTATATATATATGTGTATATATCGGTCTGTACATACACATGCATATGCACCTACATGCTCATTTACATTTCCCATACCATTGAATCACTGCCACCTACCGTCTCTCATGCACGCTTGCATACCTGCTTACATCTCGGGTTGCCACCTTTATATATGGTCAAAGAGGTGCATTTTCGGGACACACATCAGATTTTACAGGCCAACACATACCCATGGTCAGTGCAAAAGTTAGAACTTTACTTATTTGCCTAAATGAACACTTTTTCTTGTAGCGGTTTGTTTGCTTAATCTGTTTCTTGTAACTTTGAGTATTTTACATAAATAACTGTTTTATGCAACTGTTACATGAAATATGTGACATATTTCCTACAATCACAGGACATTTGCCATTGTATTAGGTTTGGTCTGGACACAACTGCCCAAAAAGGGACTGTCCCTCACAAGGTGGGGCAGGTGGTAACCCTACTTACATCTGCTTTACAGCACCTTAAGCACCCTATATCCAACTGTCACTATGCGAATGTGTAAGGTATATATTCCTGATAATGCACGTGGGGAGACATGCATCACGGTCAGGTGTTTAATCCCGGGTCGTAGATTCTGCAGGACCAGCTGGAGGCTGAGCAGTCTTGTGGACAACTACTGCTCATACAACTTGTGTCCAGATGTATACAGGACTGGACATCGTATCGTGACACCAAGTCTAATGTTTAGAACAGATACATATCCCATGAGGGATATCCAAAAATTGTGGGGACCGATGACCATCTTTGCTTTACAGCTGTAAGGTAGGGTTATACATGCAAGGGATGCATAGTTTGCAATCCTGAGACTGCCTAGGGTGAGACTGCCTACTAGATATGGGTAGGGGTCACTATGTGCAGATATGGCCGCGCCTATCTAGCAGCCCGAGTATGGCTGGTTTTGATTGACGTTCAGGAAGGGGGGGTGGTGAGCTGTGAAGGGGATGATGAGTATTCAATTATGTATCCAGGTGTGTTGGGGTTGGATGGCTCAGTTCAGGCCAGACCATTATGTGGGTATGTGCCTGTAACGTTTCTGTACATGTGTATTGCAAATTTTAATGTTCACATGTTTGTGGGATTGTATTGCAGATGCATATATTTGTTCTTTGGTTATCTTCCTGATTCACCCACTGCTCCCTTGTAAACCTCCAGTTCACCTATTGTGCATCCAACCCAGTCTCCCCTTGGCGAATTATTACATTACCCGTCACCCCCCCACCCCCCTATTCCACAAACAACATTAATCCCTTCTCTAGTTGATGGCCCATGGCACAGTCAATGGAACACATTGCGTACACTACATATCTCTGGGACCAATATGGTTGTGAGGTCTACACTAACATTTCAGATCATCCACATGCTGTACTTCATGCACATAGGTACTCGCAAATACTTATCTTTCATGACATGGTAGGTAGACCCGGGTAATACCCGTTCATCTATGGGCCGTCCTGACAAGGATGACTTGGACCGCGAATGGGCAGATATTGGGTGAATGCTCTGACCATTGGTAGGGTTGCCACATATTTCATATGACCTGGATGGGACATTTTTGTGGTACACATCTGAGTTTACAGGCCAACACATACCCACGGTCATTACAAAGGATAGTACTTTAGTTTCATGCCTACATATAAGCTTTTATTGTTGTAGTGGTGTAGTTACTTATTCTGTTTCATTTACTTGCTTATTCTGTTTCTTGTAACATATAGGTATTTTATATAAGGACATATTTACTGTATGGGACTATTACATAACATATGGGACATAATTATGTCCTACTATCGCAGGACATTTCACAATTATTATGATTTTGGTATGAACACACCTGCCTAGAAGGGGACTGTCTCTCACAATGTAGGACAGGTGGTAACCCAAACCATTGGGCTAGGCTTGGCAATTGGCGGCATGCTAACACGATGTGTTTCACTTCCACCTGGTATAACTAGCGACACTACAATGGAATACGGGCACGGGGTTTTAAATATCTTTCTTCGAGGGACGGGGACTCAATATTCAGCTACATGCCTTTGTGTTTATTTCTTATTGTGGTGTTCGCAATGATGTCTTGTATGCTTTGCATACATTTCAGTATCCATGGACACTGACATGAGTGACTACTATTAGAGGCAGGCTGTACTAGTCAGCATTTTAGGTTGCACGTCTGCAGCCGACATGTTCACTCCTCCTTGCAGCGCTTGGACACACCCCCTGCACTCGTACACGTTTCTTATGCACGTGGCCATTACGGCAGCGCACCTTCATTAATATGCATGTGGTGCTGCTGCACCATCTCTACGCCACACGGTCGGTGCAAGGCTAAAGCCATCCTTGCGCTGAGCTTCATGAATCCCGGGGACTGTCTCTCCAGCAGGTCCTATTTATTTCACAGACAAGGTTTAAGTCTTTAGAATGGGTAATTCTGGTGCTGTTTGTTTTGTGGATATGCAGGAGGTCCATCAGGGTGGAATCTGACAATACCTTTTATGTGAAGCATAGATCTATCCTCAGCAGTCTGTAGGAGAAAGAATACAGGGATAGGGCTTTGAGTCAGTCTGCACAGGACATGTTACTTATGCCCTGTATTCTCTGTGGATGTTTCAGTTGCTGGATGTGCCTGGTTAGGTACATACCAAACAAGGCATTGTACAATGATAGGTCTGATGAATGACAAATACAGCAATGACCTCCCTGGTTCTAGATGCCATACCTTTGTTTATAAGTGGCACAACACAGAATGATTTCCTCACTACTGTACACATGTGATGGTCAAAGGCTAGATTACTGTCTACACATATCTCCAAGTCCCTGACTACTCAGTCGACTCTTAGGGTTGTGTTGTCAATATGATTGTTACCAGGGGTGGGGATACTATTAAGCATTTCTTGGCATTTAGTTTTAGTCCATGGCTTTGACACAAGTTATTTGTCTTTGTCAGCCTTTTCTGGAGAATATTAGTGTCAGTGAGGGATTCTATGACTGCTCCTAATTTGCAATTGTCTGCAAACTGGGTCAGTCAGATGTCTTTGACATTGCACTTGACTTCGGAGAAGTAGATACAAAAAAGGAACAGTCCCAAAACTGATCCCTGAGGGACTCTGCTTGTGATTGGCCTCTTTGTAGAGGTGGAATCCTCAATTCTAATTTCCTGGGTCCTGTCTCTGAGATAGTTGTCTATTCACTGGGTGACACAAGGATTTATAACTATCCTCTTGAGTTTGTCAGCAATGCTCAAGTGGGATATTGTGTCAAGTGCCTTGGCCAGGTCAAGGTAGGCAGTGTGATCTGTTTTGCATTCATCCATTGCTTTGGTAACCTCTTAAACAGTCCACCAGATTGAGTAGACATGACCTGACCTTGACAAAACCAAACTGGGTTGGGTCCAGTGTCTGGATGTTTCCTGTCATTATTGATCATTTCCAAGAGCCTTACAAGTCTTATTTGCAAAGCCATAGACTACATTATAAGTGACCTGATAAAATTGTGAAATTAAAAAAAAACTCATCAGGCTAGACCCATAGCAGTTTTACTTTGTCAAGGGTATATTCTATTTAATGAATCTGGTTAACTTCTTTGAAAGGGTAACAGGCTATTGACAGTGGCTGTGCTGTCCACGCAACATACCTTGACATGGCCAAGGCATTTAACACCATCCCCCATATTAGCAGTTAGTAAGCTTAATTCATTGCAAACTGATCCCTGTGTAGTAGGATGGACAGCAAACTGGCTAAAAGATAGAACCTACGCAGTGCAGGTAACAGGTATGTTATCAGAGAGCAGGAAGTGACCAGTGTGCCCCAAAAAACTGAGTGGTGTGACTTATTTTGTTTGGCATTTACTTTTCTGGTCTCTAGACCATGAACTAAGACCTCTGGCTAACCACATTTGTAGACAACTGTTAACTAGAAGTCATTATCAAGTTCCCTTCTGATGTCAAAGCCCTTCAGCAAGAGCTCACAGTTGTAAATACCTGATGTACAAAAACTGGTCTCAAATTAAATGCTAAAAAATGCAGTAATATCTAATTTGGTAAACAATCCCTCCTCCCAGCCTACAACACAGACAGCACCCCACTTCAAAATGATAATTTGTTAAAGACCTTGGAACTTGGGTTGATAATTCATGCAGTGCTGTGGTGCAGCAGTTAACACTATCACCACACAGCAAGAGGTTCTCTGGTTCGATTCTCAGCTGGGGTGCCTTCTGTGCCGAGTCTGCATATCCTCCCTGCATCCACATGGGTTTCCTCCGGGTACTCTGGTTTCCTCCCACATTCCAAAGACATGGATCTGGAGTGTTTCTCCCCAGGCCTTTACTGAAAACAGGCTCTGTCCTAGTCAGACTTTCCCAATCAACAAATGTTAAATAAATAAATAAATAAAATCATGTAACGACAGTAGTCAGAAAGTCCTTCTACTTAGTGCAGTTAAATGTCAAAGGAATACCATCCATATCTAAAGAGGTCATTGTCCTGTTGTATTCATCATTGATAAGGGCAATTATTGGATACACTGCACCCTTTGGGATGTGTCTCACTAGACATGTCAAATGACAAAAAGGACTCCAGAAGTACATAATGAAGATCACTGGCTAAAACAAACCTAAACTGCCAAAAAAGACTGGAAGCACTCTCTTTATTCAACAGTTTGCAGACTTCTAGAGGGAGACCTATGCTTTGCCTTCTATGCCACTAGGGATGCAGTGGTCTTAGATCTCCTGTAATTACACAAATCAATAGTCCCACAAATACCAGAACCAGGAATCTAAATTTTCATCAGCAGATAAAACATGGTGAAGAGATAAGCTCATTATGCAATTTATCAACATTTGATTACTGGGATAGCTGGACTGGGTAGATGCCCATTTTCAGTGGAGACCAGGGGAGAAATGCTGCAAAGTATTACAAAACATTTTAAGAACAATACTTTTACAGTATTTGAAAATAATACAAAAACATCTACAGCTTAAATAATTGTACCAAATTAGACATAATGTAAAAACATTGGTTAAGAATTGATGCAACTTATATGGCAATTATTTAATATTTACAGAAATTTTAACAACTGTATAGCAAAATTAAAGGTAAGTTCGTTTAATACAAACAGGAATTGCAATATGAAGTGAGAGCAAAACAGGGTTATGACATATTTACAAAGAGATTCATGGGAGAGAAATAGACTGAAGTAAGGAAGTGAGTGACGAAAGGAGAGTAAGGTGATATAAAGTATGAATGGGTACATGTTCATATTTAGGGATATCATTTAACTTGGGGTTGAGTAAGAACAGAGACACGTTTTGGCTAGGAAGTCTTTCAGAATGGTTTTAAAGGACTGGAGTGCGGGTACTGACCTGATGGACACAGGTAAGGAGTCCCAGGCCTTAGCGACATGGTATGAGTACAGATCATGCCCAGCAGATTTCATAGCTTTGTGGACAGGCAGGAGTTTTTAGTCATTGGATCATAATGACCAATTGGGAACGTAGATGTGTAGAATGGTATTTAGTGCTGGACAAGCAGATGGATGCTTGATAATTGTATAGGTGGTAAAAAGCTGCGTATATGTTAGTTGATGGGGTAGTTCTAGCCACTTTAGGCTTTTTAGTGCTATACAGTAGTGGGTCATGAAAAGGGCATTTTCTGTAAATTTAGCCACTTTATTATAGCGTTATTCAAGTGATGATTTTTGTGTTGCCTGTATGTTAGGCAGGAATGGGAGCTCCATAAAGTAGTGAGGGTAGGCAAGTGTAGTTTTAGTTACGTTGGTGAGAAAGGTTTTGGCTCCATAAAGCATTCCTATTTTTTGTGATTTTTTTATGCACTTTTGCATACACGGGTTGAATTTCATCCACTATCATCCCAAATACTTTGCTATGAGAAGTGAATTGAATACATAATTAAGAGAGAGGATTTTATTTTGTTTTCACGAGAGAGGGATTTGGGGAGAAAAAGAAGTGTTTTTTTTTTGGGGGGTTGAGCTTGAGTTGTGAGTTATAAGGCCATGTTTCAATGGCTGCTAAAGCTTTCTGAGTAACTTTTTGGAGATGTGCCAGGTTGCATGATATGCATATGAGTGTAGAGTCATCTGAGTATTGTATTAGGGAGGCCTGTTGTGTGGATGTGTGCAGTGTTGGTGAGAATATTAAAGAGGAGAGGACCAAAGACAGAGCCTTATAGTGCACTGCTAGTGACTGGGAGGTATGGAGAGAGGGTGGAGTGCCATTTTACTGACTGATAACCATTGGACAAGGTGCCTATTGGACAATACCTTCTACACCTCTGAAAAAGACTCCTGTTGCAAACCAAGCAGTGTGATACATTATCTTCATTCAAACAGAGGCTAGGTGATTGGAAGGGTGTTTATAAATTCACACCTGGCTTGATTGGTCTAGCTCTGCTTCAAAAAGGAAATACATTCTAAGTGTATGTACCAGCATGAGTAATGGTTACAAGACTCACTTGCCTTGTATTTCCTATGACTCCTATCTATGACTTCTATGACTCACAATTTTTCATGTGCATCAGATACCAGTTTAAAAGTCTAACCATGGTTCTTGCATTGTTAAATGATATTATGTCCCACACCCTTTTGGGAATTTTGTTTTACATTTTTCATCACAAGAAGTGTTGCTTATTTGAACTCTGATTGCTGCAGCCTACTTCATGTACATTTCCCACTAGTTAGGCACATGCATTGAAGAAAACCTCTATCATTTTAACAACGGCAAATCAATGTTAATATTTTTGCGTAGGATCTCTCAGAAAAGAGAGCTTTAACCTTTAGGCATCAGGCCAGTCCAGCATCTGTGATATTTCACAGCAGTCTTTCTCTCCTTTTTAATTTTAAAATCGTCCTTACAAAATTTAAGGAAAGTAAATTCCTTCTGGGACAGTGGTTAGTGTTGCACCCTCACAAATCTTGATTCTACAGTTTGGTTCCTGTCTGTTTTGGGTCTGCATGGGTTTTCTGCAGGTACTCCAGTTTATTCCCAAATACTAACTTCTGGTAATGGCAGGTTGAGTAGATATGTACTTCTGCTAAGCTCCATGTTTCGAATTGAGTTATAATTGTTACCTGAATCCTACAGTATTCTGGCTAGGGTAGTCAGTAGAGCATGAGACCCTTACTCCCACAGTTGTGGGGTTAAGCCCTGTGTTTAATGAGTTCCTTTATAATTTAAGCTAGCTGTTAATGTGCAGGATTAAGTCTACAAAATGTTAACAAGCTGCTTCCTGCAGTCTAGGGTTTGATACTCTTAGCCTCCATTTTCCTATTGTATGATTGCAAGCAAGTCACTTTACCAGACAGTGCTCTGGGACAATTAGGAAAGTTTTCCTGTCCAGACTCCTCAGTGATTTCCTGGCTAGCATGTCTAGTAACCACCTATGAAATTACTGCCAGAAATTGCTCCAAAATGTTACCTAAATTAAATATCATTGCAGGTTCATTATTGTCTGCTTTGTGCATGCCTCACAAATGGCCTGCTATGTGCTTATTTTATAGTTCCTTTTTTGAAGTGTACAGTATCTCTTGCTCTCATTATGATTTTACGGCATGTTAGGTTGAGGGAAGGAGTTTGAAGGTATTACCATATAACAGAATTAAATGATTGTGCAAATTCTGATGCTGTTTTGTTGTTAGTAACAGTGTCCTTCTCATCAAGGTCATGTTGACCGTATTCAGGTTAATGTGACATTATGGCATTCTTATGCCATAATTCTTACAGAATGCTAATGGCCCAGATATATGGTTGTTGTAGGAAAACTAATAGTATGGGATCAGCAGCTGCTACTGGCCTCTTATCTTTTACACACACAGTTGCTGACACCAGAGATAATAATCAACTAGTGTCCTGTCTCTTCCTTGACTTATCCAAAACATTTGATATGGTGTCTTACTCTAAACGACTAACAAAACTAACTGATCTTAACCTCTTTCCTCCCACTTTGCAGTGGTTCTCGAGCTACCTTGCTAATAGACTATGATCTATCCAATAGCTCACTTCCTGCTCCCCTTTCTTGTCTGTAAAAATAGGAGTCCCTCAGCATTATATCTTAGGCTATCTTCTATTCAATATCTTTACCAACCACCTTCACTCTGCCAGTGGCCACTTAATTCTTATCCAATACGTGGACGACTCGACCCTCATCACCACCTCCGACAACATGTCACATCTCCATTCACTTACCCAAAACACATTCATCGCAGTAGAAAAATGGTTTAATGAAAACCAGCTTATCCTAAACCCTAAAAAACTAAATTCTTACTCCTTCTACCAAGAAACGTCTCACACCACAAATCCACATTTTCCATCTCTTCTCTAAACAACACAGTTATCAAAGTTGATCTATATGCAAACTTCTGGGCACCATAATAGATGACCAACTAAAATTTGATCAGTACATTCATCAGTGTATCAAAAAGACAAATCAAAAGTTAGGATTACTGTATCAGAACAAATAAATTCCTTAAACCGGAAGCCAAACTATCCCTAGCTATGGCTTTCCTCCTGGACTGCCTCCTCTATGCCGCTCCCATACACACAAACTTACAATCCACATTAATCTCCCAGCTTGAACAAACATATAATAAAATCACCAGATTCACAACAAACTAACCTTATAAGACACACTACTGCATTGCATTAAATAAACTACAGTGGCCTGAATTTCCCCATCAACTTCTTATCTCGCAACTACAAATCGCACACTCTATCCTACACAAAACTACTGCCTGCCCTGCCCTCTTCTCCCTTGTTTCCTTCTACACCCCCACTAGATCTCTCAGAAGCTCTGACCAGCAACCCCTTGACATACATAAGCCCAACAAAAACATTGGTAAACTAATTTACAAGTCCAGTGTGTCTTTAGCCTGGAACAAACTTCCTAGCTCTATTAGAAACATCCCAATTACAAATCAATCTAAAAAGCAACTAAAACTTTTTCTCTTATGCTCATGGATCTGCCCTTGCCAGGAGCCTGCTTGAACCCTCCTGTCTCTCTGACCTTCTCCCTCTTCCTTTAACTCATTTCTGTTCCTCTCTAGTAATGTTATTGGCCACTTTTATTACAAATTTCCCTTTCTCACAATTTTATGTAGCTATACTCATGTTGTAGTGTGACAACTATGTACTCACAGCAGCTAAAAATAATGTAATTATGTATGTACTCCATCTGTTTTTGTAGTTACTTACACTCTTATAGCACATTGACTCCAATTTGCGTTTATATTTTACATTCCATGCCTCATTTGAAAATACAAATTATGCATATTTCACATTGCCAGATTTCTAGTGAATTGATTGCATTCTATTTTGTTTATTGTAACTGTATTTTGCTTAAGTTTTTGTACATATTCAATGCTTTACTTTTTATTTTTACTATATTGTATAACTTAAAATACATTTTTCTATGTTCTATTAACTTCTTATATGTAATTTCCTGGAGCTTTTCTCCTTTGATCTCCAATGAAAATGGGCTTCTAGCTTAGATGGACCAAGCCAGTTAACAAATGTCAAATAAATAAATAAAAATAAATAAACAGCTAATAAGCTGAAGTGTAAAGGCTTTAATGAACTGGGCCACTCTCTCAGTAATGGCTATAGTGTGGAAATAGCTATTTAATTTATTGTAAATGTCAGTGGATCTGTAATGGTCATGTAATGGGTGCAGGAGCATTTGGTATTGGTTGGACAGAGCTATGTAGCCCATGTAAGGATTACATTATAAAATTACTTAACTTGAATAAAAAAAGAACAGTGCAGTTTAGAAACAGTGATGTTCAGGATACTAAATTCATTTTTTCATCACATCAATCACATCAATCTGTTTTGGAAGTCAGTGCAATTATATGAGGACAAAATATTATTGAATGGGGCATGGGAGGTGTGGATAGACTTAAAAGATGTGTTATGGAATGTTTATTTGTATGCCAAGTATTGTTAATGGAAAAAAGGACATGTATTTATTTATTTATTTATTTATTGGCATTTGTTGACTGGGAAAGTCCACTGGGCCAATGACCTATTTTCATAGGTTCATAGGTTCATAGGTTCATAGGTTCATACTAGGCTATCTACCCGAGGGCATTTACAAGCCTAGCCCATAGTTTTGTGGCTTACGCCACCCCTTTAGTATGGGGAACTATACCCATTATTTTGCTGTGCCTCTGTTGAGCAGTGACACTGAGGTAATCCCTGGGGTATATTTCAATGGAGGCCCGGGGAGAAAAGCTCCATACAGTCACATAAATTTTTACGTAACATCAGCTTAACTTTGAAAGTCAAGTAAGTTTTTGCACAATACAAATTGAAGTAGATATACAAAACAAATACATATTATAGAGGTATACAATACAAGAAAATAAACATAGTGTGTTAGATTTTTAGTAATTCTGTTTGTATATTCTCATAATAATCAATTATGTTTATTCAGTCACAGAAATAAAGAAAGCAAGAGAGATTGGATACAAAGACAGATAGTGTAAATTGCAACTATATTAAGTTAGTAAAAGTATTTATAATGTATAGTGGCCAAAACATTTAAGGTGGTTTAATTATATGACTACAAGAACAGACAAAGTTATTGAGATAGTGTTCTTTTAGTGCAAGTTTAAATGTTTTTAAAGAGTCTAGTTGAGTAAGAGAGAGAGAGCGCGCACTCCAAAGTTTGGCAATGGTATGGGAATAGGGAAGCACTTTACATAATCGAATTACTGAAATCTCGAATGTCATATGGTCGAGACCATATGATCGACATTTCAGTAAATCGAATATGTAAAGTTTTAAAAAAATAACACTTTACTTACCTTAAACATTACGTGCACACAGAGGCAAGGTTTCTTGTACACTCTGTGTGTACGTAATGTTTTTATCTTTTTTGCGGTGTTGACAGGAAGTGGGAAATCTCCTGTTTTGCGCTTCCGCATACAGTGCAATATGGGAGATTTCCCTTTTCCCCACTGTAGCGCGATCTTGGAGTTGGTATATTTAAGTAGGGGGGTGGGGGGCACAGCCCCCCACATGGGGGGCGAAACCCCCCTGCAAAAGCGATGTTTGACTTTTTTTTTTTTTTTGGGTTTCATTTTAGAAGTTCGAGTTTCCAAAACTCGATCTTTTGGTCTCGACCATATGAAGTTCGAGATTTTGGGAATTCGAACTTCTAAAGTGAATCCGGGAATAGAGACACTGTCCAGCTCTTTTCTTGGGTTTAGTTATGGTTAAGAGTTGTTTGTTAGAGGACCTAAAATGCTGAGTAGGGGTGTGTGTTTATATTATAGTTTGAAGGGATGGGCAGAAGTTTGAATTATTTAGTAGTTTGTGGGTGAGAGTAAGTTGGGAGTAATGTAGGTAATGAGGGAACTCAAACCAGTTTATAAATTTAATGGCCAGGCAATGTGTGCGAGTTGGCATATTGGAGACCAACTTGGCTATTTTATAGTAGCATGACTGCAGTTTGTTCAGGAGAGTTGTGTGTAGGTTAGTGAAAAATGGGGCAACCATAGAGGAGGGAGGGTAAAAGTTGACTATTAGCTAGTTTCAGCTTGGTAGACTTGTCCAAACTGAGTTTATGCCTATAGAGTTTATCAAGCTTAAAATGGGACTTTTTGACTGAGTTGAGTAAATGATTCTCAAAGCATAGTTTGTATTCAATTGTGATGCCAAGTAGTTTGGTTGTTTTTACAATTTCAATTTCTGTATTGTTTTGAGAGAATATTTTAAAGTCTAGAGTTAGAGGTTTGGTTGTGAAGAGTAAAAGTTTTGATTTTTTTGGGATCAAGCAGCAGTTGAGCTTTGTTAAGCCAGGATTCGATGGAAGTAAATGCATTCTATGTTAACTTTAGGAGATCTGAGATGTTATAAAGGATCTAATTATTATTGAATCGTCCGCATATTGAATGAGTGTACTTTGCAGGGATGCTTTATGGAGATTATTAATAAATATGTTAAAAAGCAACGGCCAAAGAACAGACCCTTGGGGAATGTCTGTCTTGTTGAGTAGGCAATCTGATTGCTTACTTTGCCATCTAACAGATGGTTTTCTGCTGCATAGATAGTTATGGAACCAGGATAGTGTGTGCAGGGAGCAGTTTATGGTCTCACATTGTAAAAGTAGTTTTGAGTGGGACACTGTATCAAAAGCTTTAGCTAAACCCACACTTAAAAATGCTATTTAACCTTAGCCTTACTTCGGGATATGTACCTGAACACTGGCGTACAGCAACAGTGGTCCCACTCCACAAGGGGGGTGCCTCTACAGACCCTGGAAACTACCGCCTCATAAGCTTAACCAGCCTGGTCTGCAAAGCTATGGAAAGAATCATTATGGAACTCATAAACAGAGACATAGGGGACCTACAGACACTTGACCCCACCCAGTTCGGCTTTGTAAAGGGCAGATCCTGCCTTTTAAACCTGATTGACTTTTTCGAAACAGTCACTAGAGCCATTGACGAGGGCAAAGCAGTCCATACAGCATACCTGGACTTGGCTAAGGCCTTCGACACAATACCCCACTCAGGCATCATAGATAAGCTCAACAGCTTAAATGTAAACCCTTATGTCACTAGATGGGTTGCAAACTGGCTAAAGGACAGAACCCATAAAGTTAAAATCGCTGGAGCAATGTCAGACTCCAAGCCAGTCACAAGTGGTGTCCCACAGGGATCTGTCCTGGGACCCCACTTGTTCGGCATTTATTTCTCAGATGTTAAAGCAAACACGGGAGGGCTGTGGCTGACAAAGTTCGCAGATGACTGCAAACTAGGTGCCATAGTCGATACACCAGCAGACACACACATCCTACAAAAAGGCCTCACAGAAACGGACAACTGGTGCCGGAGTCATGGCCTTAAACTAAATGCCAAAAAATGTATAGTCATCCCCTTTGGGAAAAACAAAGTACCCAAAAATTATCACATAGACAGCAACCCACTGAGTACTGAAAAAGTAATCAGAGACCTAGGGACCCAAGTCGACAGCGACCTCTCATTTGATACCCACGTTGCCAAAGTGGTTAGAAAAACATTCTACCTTGCACACCTCATCATGAAGGGATTCACATCCAGATCCAAGGATGTCATTGTACCCCTATATTCCTCCCTCATCAGACCCATGATTGAGTACAATGCCCCATTTGGTATGTACCTCACCCGGCATTTGCAGCAGCTGGAGAGACCACAAAAGTACCTCACCAAGAGGATCAAGGGTCTCCAACATATGTCTTATTCTGCCAGACTAAAGAAACTTCAGCTCTATTCAGTATCATACCACCTGCTCAGAGGTGATCTCTGCCTGACGTAGGCCATGTCCAATCATGATCTGATAGACATGCTCCACCTCAAAAAATCCAAGTCCATCAGAACCACGAGAGCTAAAGACTTAAACCTTGGCACAAGTATGAATAGGACATGCTGGAGGGATAGATTCATAACACAGAGGCTTCCCATGCTTTGGAACAAGATCCCAGTTCCTATTAGGCAGAGCCCCTCACTGACTCTCTTCAAGAGAAGTCTTGATGAGTGGATGGGAGATCGTAAGTTTACCCCAGGGGTCACATCTGTGTCACTGCTAGACAGGGGCACAGTAAACTAATTCTATTATATAAGGGGACCTTCATTGTGTCAGTACTAGACACAGTATTCTAAATTTATTCTGTACATTTTTGTACCATTTCATGGGGTGGCAAATGCCACATCACTATGGCTAGGCTTACAAATGCCCCAGGGCAGATAGCCTAGTACTATACTATGAAACTATGAAACTATAGGTCTAGTAGGATCACTGATGTTAGTAGGCCTGCATCAAGAGCTTTGTATACAGTGTTGGTAATGACAGTAAAGCTGTTGTGCTGTGTGCTGGCTGAAAACCATGTTGGGTGGCTGGGAGTAGGTTATTGTCTGTGAGATGTTTTAGCAATTGAGAATGAATACACATTTCTAAAATTGTAGATAGAGGTGAAAGTATGGAGATGGGCAGGTAGTTAGATAGATCACTGGTGTTACCGGCTTTGTGAAGGGGAGTAATAATTGAGTTTTTCCATAGCTGTGGGACATATGATTCAGAGATTGATCAGTTAATGAGAATGCTAATTGGAAGAGGTATAGAATTTGCTGCAAGTTTTAGGTATTCAGCTGGAAGGCCATCGGAAGAAGGGGAGCATGGTTTTAGTTTTGAGAGCAGTTTATGAACTAGAGAGGTGGGTACTGTTTGTAATGTAAATAGAGGAGTGGATGGGTTTTAGTTGGAATTGCAATTGATGTGGGGGGAGTGGTTAGAGAGTGTACTGTCGTTTATGCTGTCAATTTTACTTTTGTTAGTTAGATAGACATGTTATGTATAGAAAGGGTTCTTCTTCTCTTGAAATGCAAGTCCCTTTTTGAGCACCACAAGTCAGTTACTCCTCACACAAGAAAGCTGTGGATGATTTAAACCAGTTCTTCTACCCTCTGTTGTGTTGTCTGATGAGTACAATTAAACAACCATCTTATCTTTTATTGAATGTAGCTATTTTTCTATCACGTATAGGAACATAGGAACATATTAGGCAAGTCAGCATGGGGACCATAAGATGCCTAGCCATACATACCTTTAAGCAGATAAACTTAAATGCTCTTGCCACCCTTTTCAAGCACTTAATAGTGCTAATCTTCCAAACTGAGCAGGGCTCAACTTTGATAACCATGGTGTAAATGTGTGTCTACCCATCCGGTCATCAAGACTAGCCTTAAATGTAGCTAAAGTAGTACTTTCTTTGACCTGTACTGGTAACTTATTCCATAGACTAGGATTATGTTTAGTTAGAACCCTATCTCTCATTGAGTCTGGATTCCTATTAGATGACTGAGGACGCATTCTATCGAATGCGTCTTGGTCGAACTTAAAACAACGAAATGGCAAAATAGCGAAGCGACTTTTAAGCAAATTCTTTCCCAGGGAATGAATTCGCTTGGCCGCTTCCATTACTTTGCCATTTTTGGCACTGTAGTGGGATCTCGGAGTTGGTATATTTAAGTAGGGGGATGTGGGGGTGAAGCCCCCCACTTTATGTATTCTTTCAGTTTTTTTTCTTTTTTTTTTTTTGGAACAGCGATTTCTTTTTCCCCTTGGGAAAAAAAATAGCTGTTCTGAGCTTTCAAGATTGTAAGCTTTTGCTTACTTGGGGTCGCTTATTCATCGTTCACTTTTTTAAGTGTTCAGTGATATAATATAGACCCATGTTAACCTACTAGTCATCAACCTTTGTTCCATCTCTCCTTCTCCCAATACTCTGTGTTTCTCTGTGCTCCCCCATTATTGCTTCCTATTCATCCTCCCTACCTTCTCCCCTTCACTTATCTGTATGCTACTCTATGTTTTTTTCTCCTAAGCTTTCCCCATCACACCTATGCAAAAAAGTGAAGAGTCAACCTTTAGGTAGCAGTACAGTTCCAGTTAAATAAAATATAATTCTATTTTAAGGGCTTGACACTCTCTCATCTTCTAAACTGTACTCAAAAATACTTCCTACAAATAAAGACCTTATCCTTTATGCTACATAAGTAAGGGGACCCGTCTCACTGATAATAGTTTACCTTCTCATATCATCTTGCTAGACAATTACCTGCCAAATGAATGGATTTATTTTTATTTTGAGCCTGATGTTGACACATTTGAAGGTTTCTGGCCAGGGTACTAAGCCCAGGAAACAAACAAAGGCCAGCAATACGGTTCCAAAGGCTTTATTGGAATAAAGTAGGTGCCATAGAAGCACCATAATACTCTCACAACAACAAAAAGCGTGACCTCAAACTAGTTTCGGTAGAACACCTTCTTCAGTGAGGACAAATAGCAAAGACATGCTCCATTAAACACACTCCATATTTATATATATCCATAGCCAATAACAAATGGCTACCACTTAACTGCATATTAATTATTTAAAGTGTGCAAAACATTATTAAATAAAATGCACTTCCCATAATGATGAGTATTCAGAATAGAATATTATCCATATTCTAAACACAAATTGTGATATAAATAACAATATAATATTGAAATAGATAAACAAATAGTGCCAAGGAATATGGTGTGTAATACCATATATATGTATAAAGTAAATTATAAATGGTCATTTAGTCCAGGTGGGAATAAGGCTCCCAAATGTATAATCCAATATTTTTTCTTTGTTACTAAGAATACTTTGCCAACCCAACTGATTTTGTCTGTTCCCCTGTACTTTATCAATGACCGTAAACATAAATTTAGCAGATTGATGTTTGATGGAATGTTGGTATAAGGCATTACTGATTTTATGATTCCGAATATCACTACGATGTTCACCTATTCTGATTCTGAGAGAGCGTGAAGTTTTACCTACATAGAAAGCTTGGCAATGGCATGTAGCCAAATAAATCACCCAACTAGATGAACAATTGGCAAAGATACGAGTGTCAAATATCTTGCTGGTATTGGCACTAGAAAATTGTTTAATTTTATTAACATTTCCACAAGAAGAACAATGACCACAAGGAAACGTCCCCAAAAGTTCATCCCCAGTAATGGTAAGTTGTCTATATGTGGCACCCCCACTATCCCAATGTTTATAGTGGGAAAATAACATGCCTAAAGTTTTGCCCCTCCTGTAGGAAATAGAACATTGTTCAGTCAATATATGACGAAGATGGTCATTAGCCATAAGTATATTCCAATTATTGTTCAATATGTTTCTAATTAGTTGGTGATTTTTCCCAAAAGTGGTAATAAATCTAATGGTGTCATCCATAACACCATCCTTCTTTTGGTATCGTAAAAGATCCGATCTCTCATGTTGGTCTGTCCACACCCTAGCTCTAGAAATGTTCCTATATGAGTAACCTCTATCCAAAAATCTCTTATTTAAATCCTGTTTAGCGTCCTCATAATCAACCAGAGAGGAGTTAATATGTTTTATGCGTAAATACTGTGATTTTGGAATATTGCGGATGGTGTGACGTGGGTGCATGCTTGAAGAATGGAGTAATGTGTTGAATTGTGGATATTTCCTATGTATTTTAGTATTCAGGGTGTTGTCTTCATTACGATATATCGTAACATCCAAGAAGTCAATAATTGACTTGTGATATGTTATTGAAAATTCAATACCCCAAATATTGTTATTCAAATGTTCAACAAATTCCAACAAATAGCTTACATCCGCACACCACACCATCCAGCAATCATCAAGATAGCGTCTCCAAATGTCCATCTCAACCAAATAAATGTTATGCAGGGGATCGTAAATAAGACATTCTTCCAAGTATGCCATAAAAAGATCGGCATATATTGGGGCAAAGGAGGCCCCCATAGCTGTACCTCTCAATTGCCAATAACAATCACCCTGAAAGAAAAAAACATTCTTGTTGAGGACATGCTCGGACATGCATACTAATAAGGTGTTAAATCCTGGTGGATAGAGATCGGCTTTTTGAAGCCAATAGTCTAAAGCCTGTAGGCCGGCCCAGTGTGGAATACTGGTATACAAAGATTTCACATCTAAAGTACACATGATCCAATCAGGATCTAGTTGGGTATCAACAATAATATTAAGAAATTCAGTTGTATCCTGTATGCGGGCTCTGACCATAGGCAATAATGGCTTTAAATATGATGTTAAAAATACAGATAGAGGTTCTGTAAGGGATCCATGTCCCGACACAATGGGTCTCCCTGGGGGAGTAGTAATAGATTTATGGATTTTTGGTAACAAATATAGAATTTGTTTTTGTGGATCATTAACTTGAAGATGTTGAGCAGTCTTCTGTCAAATAATTCCTTCTTGTACAGCCTGTTGAATAAACTGATCAATATCTTGTTTGAATCGAAGAGTAGGGTCTACCCCCATGTGCATGTAGCACTTTGTATCTGACAATTGTTTGAGTCCTTCCTGTACATAATAATCAGTGTTCAAAACCACCACTACACCCCCTTTGTCCGCTTGAATAATTACAATTTTATGGTTTTGTCTTAATTCAGAGAGAGCTTGTCTCTCCAAAGAGGTAATGTTGTCCTGAGCTATATTAGTATCAAAGTGGGGAAAATGTAAGTCCCTCAATACTGCTTGTTGGAAAATCCCTACATTTTTGTTCATGGGAGGTTGAAATGTTGATTTTTTAAAAGTAAAACCAATAGATCTTTGAGTAGAAGAGTTATTTTGATCACTGAAAAAAATTTTTAGATTAAGTTTCCTACAAAATTCCAACACATCAACAGATACTGAGTAATGATCAGAAAAAAAGCTGGGAACAAAACCCAATCCTTTATTAAGAATACAGTGTTGTTCTTTTGTAAGTGTATGATCCGACAGATTTAAAACATTGTCAAATGGTTCAACTATTTGTTCAATAGTGCCTGAACTAACCCTGTCATAGAGTCTGTATTGATTTCTACTCTTGTGTTTCCTCCCCCCTCGGGATTGTCCAACATGTCTAAAGGGAACTTTGATTGAGTTTTCTTTTTAAGTGGTGATTGAACACTGGTGCCTCCCTCGCTGTCAGTATAAGATGACTCCCCTGATGTACTGGTATAACTTAGGTCATTTTGTTTCAAAATAGACCTAGGTCTTTTATTTGATCTTCCTCCACTCACCCCTGATCCCAAATCCTTGAATCGCACACTTCTTTGGACTTGAAAGGGTTGACCTCTCTCATAATCATGTGTATCCCTAGAAAATTTTTTAAGTTTTCTTTCTTTCACCATATTATCATAGGACGTCAATTCCTTAGACAGCCGATCAACACAACCAGAATATTTAGAGCTAGATTTGTAATTTTGGCAATCCGTGCTTAAATCTTGGACCTCCCTGAGCAAGAGATCCACTGTTCTCTCATAATAATCTGATAGAATTTTTACAAATGCCATTGAACCCTTCCTTAGGGCATCATCCCATTCCTCTGTTAGCCTCTGTTCAGATCTGCCTACAAGAGGACGAAGCTTAATACGGAGACCTCTCGGTGCCAAATTTTTGTGTAAATAGGCTTTGAACAACCTCAAATGCCAAATATTAGCTCTGAGGCCCTTAAGGCCTTTTTCTAGCTTACGGAATGCCAAATCACAACCCCCCTCACTATTAGGGTACTAAGCCACCCACTGGTCAGTTAGCTGTCTTTAAAGGACTGACCTGAAATTTATGTGATTGAAACTGACCATTTTGGGAATTGATGTCTACCTTCTGGTGATTCACTTCTGCTGGAGTGGGCTGATAAGATAAACAAAAAAATGCTGGATTAATAATTCTGAAATGTATACTGTACAAATTCCAGTCTTAACACTGTAAACTATTGTAGTGAACAGCTATCTTGGTCTTGGCCATATTTACATCTAAATTCGATGATTAGTATTTTATACAGGTTGCTTTTCTCCTCTGTACCATATATTGATTGTGCGCTTCAGATGCTGACTCTATAATCACTTGAAGTTTGTATGATGTTCTGATGTGTGATCTTGAACCTACTTGAAATAATTCATGACAGTGCAAATCCAGTCTCTGAATCAGTCTGTATAGATACATTTCGGAATGCACGCTTAAAACAAGTGGCGACTCAATCTTTAGAAAACAAGTTTTTGAGTTGGTTATTACTAATCCTGGATCAAATGTTTCTAATTTCTCAGCAAAGTATCCTGTTGGCACTGGAGACTGTATTATTATATATATCAGTATTCTTAATAAACTTCCTCCTAAGAAACAGGCTGTGCAACATAAATTAGGTAACACGTAGTCTAGTTTGTGAATTATTATGTCAGTGGGTGTCAGAATGTAATAATACACGTCAGGGTGTGGTTTATGTTGGGATGTATCCTTGCCTGATGAGTTCTGGGTAGGAGGCATAACTGAATGGCTAACATCTCACCATAAGTGAATAAATTCCATTTTATGCTCACAACTTGTAGATTATTTTTATTATATTGTGATGTGTTTTCGGGCACAGTAATTTGTAAATGCCATCAAACTTCTTTAGTAAGTCTTTTCATGCAGGAATGAAGCATAACTTCCTAGCTATAGTCAGACTGTAAAAAGCTCCATTGTGTGGGCTTTATACCTGCTGATGCATTTACTTTCTATTTGCAGTGACAGCAAGATCTTCCTGACATAAGGAACCATATATTACATTTCTTTTCTAAAAGTAAACAGGGTTATTTTTTATTATTATTCCTTTCAGATATTACATTTCATTTTACTTTAAACTTTGATGCTGAAATAGCAGTTCTCTATTGATGGTGAAGGCTGAAAGTGGGGCTAGCTGTCATGCCAGTTACACAAATGCTTTTATAAGTGACTAAAAGAGAAACGTGCTTCAGTTCTGACCATATGCAGTATGGCAGGTATCTGAGGTAAAGCATTTTATTAGTCCACTGTTTATTATTATTTCCCAGTCCAGTCTTCTGAGCTTATCAGGCTTCATTTAACGATAAATTACATTTTTGAGCATCATGCATTAATTTAAAGTGGAAACTGTACATGCAGTATTTTGTGCATGAGCTAGCTGCATGCAGTTAGCTAGTAACAAAGAACTCCATCTAGCCAGTCATTGGGTTAAGCAGCAAATCACGATTTGGTTAGGAAAGAACATGTGGATTTTATGTCAGAAATCCCTAGAGAAACCTTCATATTTATAGGTATATTTTATTCTTACGGCCTTATTTTCCAGCCCTAGTGAGAAGGCCTTGTTATAGAGGTCCCATGTAAGACAAAACACTACATAAGAAAGTCATGCAGATCACGGATGGCAATCAGTATATTTTTGAAGGATACAAATTAAAAGATGAGAAAAACTAGATTTTAAATTTATAAAATGGTTAGCTCTAGTGGGAGCAAGCAGATAAAGAGAAATTGTGATAGAAAAAATTGGAAAGAGACAACACAATGTATGGTAATATTTAGTTAAGACAAACATGACAGGGAAATGAAACAACCAAGTCTGGTGAGTAGGCACTCATATGCTAGCAGTGGCAGGTGTGAGTATAAATCTGAAGGAGCTGTTCCTGGAGTAAAGTTCTAAACAGATGAAAGAAGTGTGGTTACCTTGTGAGGAGGTTTGGGGTCACGTAAAGGAAGAAACAAAGGATTTTGTGCCATTGAGATCTAGAAGGGAAGCTGCAAAAGAACAAAGTAAGGGACATGACATACGATATGGACAGGATTAATGCAGGTTAATAAAATTGTACGGAAGAAAATAATAAGTAAGAGAGTTTCTTTGTCAACATGTGCACGCCTAGGACATACTGCAGGTCTGGAACATGAAAAAGAATGCCTTGTAGTGCAGGATGTACATGTAGCTCCATGACATAGAACTGGCAACCAGATGGCAGACGTCATTTAACACATAATGGGCACTCACAAATGGGGTGTGGGTATTGCCATATATGATGAACCCATTCTTATGGATAGGGAAATGGAACTATTGATGACCAGTTGAAAGATATACCTGTACACGACGTTTAGGCTAGCATGAGATGCTGAGATACTCAGTGTGTTGCTTTTCTGTTTGTTAAAGGGATGTTAATACTGAAAATGCTGTGCAAGTGTTTAAAGTTTTGAACCTGTAATATGGTGAGACCTGCTCAGCCTCTAAAGCAAGGTCCACTGAGCTATTTCTGTTGGGTGGCATTCAGACAGTGTAACAAAATTTTCATGTAAATAAATATTCTTGGTCTCTTCTCAGCACTCTGACCATTAGAATATTTCTAGTTGCATTGACCCAGAGACCTAGTATCTGTTACAGCAGACAATTCTATGGTGGGTCAGTACCCCAGCCTTAGCATGAGCCAAGGTCCTATTTCATGTGCAGAGAGAGACAGTGCATCTCTGATCTTGAGCTCTTGTCTACAATCCATCCCTCTTTACAGACCATCTTCGAGGAAACCTAAACCAGTATACTAGACTCTTTCCACAGACCCCATTTGCTCCTCACAAATGATCCCTTCACCATTCTACAGCTTGATATATTTTCAGCCTCAGTATTTGTATTGACTTATAAGAAGTCTCTGGCAACATCAAATACAAATGCTCCTATTCTCTGAAACCAAGTGTCAAGTGAACATTCTGCAGTACCCTGTATTGTAAATGAGCTAGCATTATCCTTTACATATTCCAGCCTTTGCCACTGATTTAGGTCCATAGACGTTTGCTAGACTAACAGCCACAAGGGCCTTTTTAAACCTAGCCATGCATCCCAAATCTCTGACAAGTTCTGGTACCCTTGATAACTGTAAGCAGGGGCTTGGGAGAAGAAACATTTACAAGAAGGGGCCTGAAAGATGAACTATTTACAGGCTGCCTGTGTCCATTTCAGACATAGGTGCCAAACAAACTAGAAATGAATTTCCTGTTCCCTATCTAATTGTCCAAGTTACACTTGAATTGGGTAAGGGAGGAACTCTGCTTCATGTGGATGGGAAATCTGTTCAGAAAAGAGGTATTCTCTGGGATACATACCTGTCTCTCCAGAAGATCCTATTTATATCACAGGGAAGGTTTGTCTTTAGAATGGGTAATTTTGCTTCTGTTTGTTTTTTGCTTATACAGAATGTTCACCAGGATGGTGTCAGACAATGCCTTGTATGCCAGGCATAGATCTCCCCTCAACAGCTTGTGGGAAACAGAATACAGAGATAGGGCTTTGAGGTGGTCTGCACAGGACATGTTACTTATTCCCTGTATTCTTTTAGTGAGGAAACTTTGTGGATGTTCCAATTGTTGGATATGCTTGCTTAGGTACATACCAAAGGGGGCATTGTACTCAATTATAGGTCTAATGCATGCCGAATACAGTGGAACAAGGGCTTCCTTG
This sequence comes from Protopterus annectens, assembly GCF_019279795.1. Taxonomy (NCBI): domain Eukaryota; kingdom Metazoa; phylum Chordata; order Ceratodontiformes; family Protopteridae; genus Protopterus; species Protopterus annectens. The sequence continues at coordinate 441,262,312 of NC_056727.1, forward strand.
GACCTAGATGCCATACTTTTGTTTATAAGTTGCATAATGTAGAATTATTTCCTCACTACTGTAGACACATGATGGTCAAAGGCTTGATTACAGTCTGTGTGTGTGTCCCCAAGTCCCTGTCTACTGGCTTAAATCTTAGGGGTGTGTTTTCAATATAATAGTTACCAGAGGTGGATGACTTCCTGAAGGATACTATTACACATTTCTTGGCATTTAGTTTTAGTCAATGGCTCTGACACCAGTTATTTGTCTGTGTTAGTCCTTCCTGGAGAACATTTGTGTCAGTGGGGGATTCATACATCTCGACCTGTTAGTGCAAGAAATCTGGACAAAGCCTAACAAAATGGGGGGAACAAAGGCCCAAAAATAGGGACATATTTTAAATATTGCTCTTATAAACTTAGAAAGTTGCTAGAGTTATTGGGTTTGTTTTGACTTACATTTTCTGAAGGATTTGATGTCTGAAACTCAAATGTATGTCATTATTTAGTGACTTCAGTCCTCAGATTATCCCAATGATTTGCCAGAAAATCACAAATTTTATGAGGAATTGGCCAAAATTATGAACCAAAAATGGGACATTCTGCAAAATTCTGTACAGTTGACAGGTATGGGGGGAATTCTATGACCACTCCTAATTTGCAATCATCTGCAAATTTACTAGTATGCATTTCTTGGCATTTAGTTTTAGTTCATGGCTCTGACACCAGATAATTGTCTGTGTCAGCCCTTCCTGGAGAACATTTGTGTCAATGGGGGATTCATATCTCTCAACCTGTTAGTGCAAGAAATCTGGACAAAGCCTGACAAAATGGGGGGAACAAAGGCCCAAAAATAGGGACATATTTTAAATATTGCTCTTATAATCTTAGAAAGTTGCTAGAGTTACTGGGTTTGTTTTAACATACATTTTTTGAAGGATTTGAAGTCTGAAACTCAAATGTATGTCATTATTTAGTGACTTCGGTCCTCAGATTATCCCAGTGATTTGCCAGAAAAACACAAATTTTATGAGGAATTGGCCAAAAATATGAGACAAAAAATGGACATTCTGCAAAAATCTGTACAGTTGAGAGGTATGGTGGGGAATTCTATGACCAAATTTACTATTATGCATTTCTTGGCATTTAGCTTTAGTCCATGGCTCTGACACCAGTTAATTGTCTGTGTCAGCCCTTCCTGGAGAACATGTGTGTCAGTAGGAGATTCTATGACCACTCCTAATGCACAATCATCTGCAGATTTAGTCATCCAGAGTCCATTGACATTGGCTTTGACTTCAAAGAAGTAAATGCCAAAAGGAGAGGTCCCAGGACTGATCCCTGAGGGACTCCACTTGTGACTGGTCTCTTTGTAGAGGTGGACACCCTAATTCTAACTTCCTGGGTCCTGTCTGTGAGCCAGCTGGCTATCCACCAGGTGACATAAGGGTTTATACCTAGCCTCATGAGTTTGTCAACAATACTTGCATGAGATATTGTGCCAAATGACTTGGACAGGTCCAGGTAGGCAGAGTGAACCATTTTGCCTTCATCCATTGCTTTGGTGACCTTCTCAAAAAAGTCCACCAGGTTGTGTTATGACCTGCCCTTGATGAAACCAGATTGGGTTGCGTCCAATGTCTGGAGGTTTCCTATGTCATTACTGATCATTTACATGATAATTCTTCCCATGGCTTTGTGTATAAGACTAGTGAGGCTTATGGGTCAGTAGTTTCCAGGGTCTGTAGATGGCTCACCTTTGTGCAGAGGGACATTTGTTGCTGTTCTCCTTTGTGAGGCATAAAGTCTGTTTGGAGGCTACAGTTAAATAGCAATTCCAGAGGGCCTGATAGGTCATGTTTCATGCTATTTAGAAGGCATCCTAGGATATTGTCTGGGCCCATTGATGTGGTGTTCTTGGCCCTTGAGAGAGCATTAAGAACCTGTTCCCTAGTGATAGCAAATGGAGTTATATTTGATGGTATTTCTTTAGGGAAGGATGAGGGAGAGAGAGGGGTAAAGTTGGAGCTGCATTTGATGGCCACTATGTTTACTATGTCTTCTGGTTCAAAATAAGTGACTCGGTTAACAATGATATTTGCCCACAATTCTGTATTGCCTTTGAGGTTGCAGACATAGGTAAAGGATGCCTTGTGGTTGTCCTTGACCTGTAGACTTTATTTGTCATGTGGGGTGTGTGTTTAGTTTGATGAGACTGCTTTTATCCTGCTGGGTGCAGCACCTCCTAATTTTTGCCATGATTTTCTTCCTTCTGTTATACAGCCTACTGACATTGTGATTCTACCAGAATGGCTTGTTGTTTTGAGTTAATTCTGTACTACAACTTCCTGGTGGGTACAGCTGCCTCTATGCAGCTATTAACATACTTGTATAGGGTTTCTGTGAACAGTTCCACATAGGCAGCAGTGTTCTCGACGTTTATGGGGGCTTGACATTTTGCCAGATTATCACTTAATAGTAGAAAATTAGTCTCAGAGTAGTTGCTGAATACTTCAGGATTTGCTTGGGTTCCAAGTTTTATTTTTACTTCAATAGAGACCATTCTGTGATTTGACCTTAACAGAGAAGACATTATACTAGGGTGTGTGTATCACTCTCCTATATTAGTGAGGACCAGATCCAGTATGTTTGCACCTCTGGTTGCTGTACTGAAAACCTGGTCCAGGGAATTCATGTTTACAAAATCCAAGAATCTCTGTACCTATACTTTTGGTGTCATATATGATTCACAGTCAATAGTGGGGTAATTAACGTCACCCATGAATATGGTATTGGGTTATAGAGTGAGTGTTTCCAATAAGTTTAAATACATGTTATGGGCTTCCTGGGTCATAGAGGGGGACCTTTAGTTTGCAAGGAAGTGGTATTGGATTTTGCCTGTGGTGATTTGAATATGGAGAAGCTCAAGTACATTGTCTTGTTTGACCAGATGTAAATCAAGTCACCTTCACCTTTAGTCCCTGTCTGTGTAGTAGCTGGTGTAAATGTGTGGAAGGCATTATTATCTTGCATTGCTGGTGCCATGTCTCAGTGACTGCATAGACGCCAACACTGACTGCACAGACATCATCATTCTCTAGGATGAGGAAAGCTTCTAGGGAGTGGAGTTTTTTTGTTTAGGCTCCTAGCATTGTGCAGTAACACCTTCAGATTTTCTTGGTTTTGATTTGCTATGTCAGAAGTGCTTTCAGTTTGGCATTGCTTAAAAAAGGCACCATGGGGAAGGATAATGTTTGAACTAATATTCAAAAGCCTAAAGAGTAGAGGTGCAGACCATCCCTGGCAAAGCAGAGTGGTCTGATAACCATCTCCTTCCATGCTGACAAATATTGGACCCCCTTAGAATGACACCAGAAGTTAAGCAAGTCATTTTCTGTTCATATTGTGACATCATCCTTGAAGAAGGTAAAATGCTGCTCAATGCTATGTTCATACCAGCCTGCGACACATATTCCGAGAGCTCCATGATGTCTCTCTTCATATAGTCTAGGTAGGTATATCTCAAGTCATTTACACCCACATGGATTATGACTGAATAATACTGATATATGTGGTCCAATGAACTGAGGGTGTGTGTAATGTGGCAGATTATAATCACTAATAAACAACTGACCTTGACTTTCTTCTTACACAGCTTGGTGAGAGGAACATCAGTGTGTTTCACAATGGAGCCTCCAATGACCAGACTGTTGGATTGTGTAGTGGCTTGCCTTATGGTCTTAGAAGTAGAGGCTCCATGAGATGCAGCTCTATGTGTTGATGTGAGTGTTGTTTTGAAAGAGTGTATTCAGGGCTGCTGAGGGTGTTTGTTACATGTACTTTATCTATGATGTCTCTGGGGTTTAAGAACATTAACATTTAAGTGCTTCACTATACGTGGGTCTATGTGTCTGCTTTGAATTGTGTGTGATGGGTGCAGTGGGTGTTCTACTGACAACCTGATTGACATTAGAAGTGCTTTTATTTGAGAGCTTTGTCTCCAGTGACATTGTGTAAACATCTCTCACATACCATATCTGTTTGTTCGAGAATGAATTTGCTGTCAGTAAACATGAGGCAATTTATGCATTGCCTCAGGATGCCCATATCCACCAAGTTGGTAACAGATATAGTGGGAAAGTTCATATGCATGGCAACAGACCCTTTTTTATTGATTAGAAGATTGGTGTGAGACTATAAAGTAATATCTGGAGTATCTGGTTTACAACTTTGGGGGCAGTGCTTGTCACTGCAAACTAGTTGTCCTGTGTGCAACTAGATACTGGTGAAATTTCAAGGGTGGTTTTATAGGAAGAATGTCAACTCAAGATGTCTGTGTCTGTACAGGGCACTGTCAAATACCTGAAGGGAAATTAATAAGTAGACCCTGATGATTTACGGATGAAGTATTTAGGGAGATATTCTGAAGTTAGTTTAAACAGCAGCAAATCAAACATTACTTAATGAAAAGAAAGACTTAGCTTGTCAAAAATGATGAAATGAGGATTTGGTGATTTTTTTTTATTGTTCTTATAGATTCATAAGTTAGTGGGCTTAGTGGGCCATTTGTAACTGAGCTATGCAATCCCACATTGAAATTACTAACACATGGAATAATGCCATACCCCACAAAATTAAGAGCTTGTACATAGCTTTGACCCCTTTCCATAAAGCCTTGAGGTGCTAGACCAGGGGTGCACCAATGTCAAGGAACATTACATTACATCCGTGGGGACTCTATTCCATAAAAGAGGTATTCTCTGTAATAGATATCTATCATGCCAGTGGGTCCTATATGTTACAGTGGAAGTTTGTATTCCTTGAGGAAGTGCTTAGGGTGTCATTAGCTGACATGCAGGATGTTGCATTGAATTAGAGCTTTTGAAACTCTGTAGGCAAGCCAGAGGTCCCCTCTCAAGAATCGATAGAAAATGGAAAAGAGTGGCCAGGGTAACTCAAGGAGTACATGCCCTTGACTGCTTTAATAAGAAAATGCTGTGGTTTCTCAAGGTAGGTTATGTGCCTAGATAAGTGCATATCACAAATGGAGTATTATACTCAGTCACTAGCCTGATAACAGAAGAGTACAGGGGAGGGTGATAGCTTCTTTGGCTCTAGAAGACATACTCTTGGCAATCTGTCTGGCTATATTAAAGGTTTTTCTAACAACAATTGTCACATGATTGTCAAAGGATAGCTGATTGTCTATGAAAGTAGACAAATCCCTAATGACTGGGTCAATTTTAGGGGAGTGTCACCTTTGTGATAGGAGCAGTGTTTCTAAATTTGCCAAAGAACACAATGTTGCATTGAGGCTATGGTCCATGCACCACTTGTTTGTGTGTTAGGCCCTTTTGTAGAATCCACAGGTCAGTAGAATTATTTATGACAGCCCAAATCAGCATTCATCATCAAACATCATCAGCCACAGGCCATTGGTGGTGGTCTTATTGTCAGAAAAAAGAGTAGTTCCAGGACCAATTCCAGGAGGACACCCACTGGTAACTACTCTTTTACAGCATAACATGCATCCAAACACTATTAGATGGAATTCTGTCAGTGAGCCAGTATGCTATCCAATAAGTAACATAATGTTTTACATTTACTTATATTAGCTTACCAGTGATGCCAGAATGTGGAATAGTATCAAAGACCTTGGCAAAGTCAAGGTATGTAGATGTATGCAGTATAAACCAATTTGTGGGAGTGTAATGCCTTCTGACCTGTTCAAAAAAGGCCACCAAGTGTAAGAGGCTGGATCTGCCTTCAGCAAACCCAGTCTGGTTAGGGTCAGACAAGGAGTGAAGACTGCCAATGTCATTTTCAGCAAGTTCAACAATGACGCTCTCCATTGTTTTACAGATATGGCTGGTGAGGCTTACAGGTCTATAGTTGCCCAGATCAGTAGTGGGTCACCCTTTATGGAGTTGGATAACTGTAGCAGTTCCCAATACCTCTTGCATGAATCCAGAGGAGAGGCTGAGATTGAATAGATTTGATAACAAGCTTGACAATCAATGTTTTGAAGTGGGTTCAGGCACCTAGGCAGCGAGACATTTCCCTGTGGTACATTTGACTGGAGACACATGGCTGAAGTGACAGTCAGCTGCAGAGAAATATGGCTTTTTGAAAATTCCCTGTGAGCAAAGAGAAGCCCACACTGCCATGCTCACAGCTTTAATAACCAAATGCATGGAGGCAGAAGAAGTAATGAGTGTTGTGCTCAGTGTATAGTACATACTTATGAAACTATAACATGTAGAAGTGTGCTACAGCATGGAGGAAATCCTGCAGGCTACTATAGTCACATTTATACTCCAGTATGTGTTTTAGGTAATGTTCCCTAGACACTGTGAAGTGGGTAGTGGTCCACACACTCCAATTATAAAGTCACTGCTCATTGTGCGCTGCATTTTTACTGACACTGACATGCCCTCTGGCCAGCCTGCTGCTGCTGCTTGCCATATTGCCTGCTGTCTTATGTTCCCTTGGGGACCACGGACATTGTTTCCCCCCTGTGTATTTGGTTATTGAAGTTGTGGGCATGACAACACATTCTTCTCTTTGCTCATAGGGAATTTGCAAACAGCTATATTTCTCTGCAGCTGAATGTCACTTCAGCCATGTGTTTCCAGTCAAATGTACCACAGGGAAATGACTCACTGCCTAGGTGCCTGAACCTGTCCTAGAGGATTGAGTATTTCATGTTATTTTGTATTAACTCAGAGCATTGTAGGGTATTACTTTTAATGTTCCTGGCTTAGCTGAATAAAGCTTTGTGGTGATTCATGGCAAGGGTGGCATTTCTCAGTTTGTACTTGCTCTTGAATGATTCAGTTTTGTTTCTAAGTTCATTGTTGATCTTTCTGAGTTCTTCTCAAACTGATGGGAAGTTAAGTTTGCTTTTATGGGTTATGGGTTTCTTCCTATTGTTGTATACTTTGTTAATATTCAAGTTCCACCAAATGGGCTTGTTCTTGAATTTGGCACAATATTTATGCCTTATGGGGACCGAGGCCTCAATACAGGCTTGGAAATGGACACAGAATGTGTCAGTGGAAATGGTAGCATGTGATGTGGGGTCATCAGGGTGGGGGATGTTGAATTTCATCAGGTCATCAATTAGCTGAAATAGATTTACCTTACAGTAGTCTTTGAAAATGGAAGGGCTATGAACTAACTCAGGTATTACAGTTAAAATAAGTGTTACAGTACAGTGACCTGATATGACCAGAGATTTGATAGCTATGGAGACTGAGCATAGAAGGGCTATATTGTTGAGAACCACGTCCAATATCTTTGAGCCCCTCAATGGAATATGGACTGGATGGTCCAAGGAGTTGGCATTAATGAAGTCCAGGGATTTATGTGCATACCTGTCTGTGATGGTATTGGTTTCCCAGTTGACGGAGTGGTAGAATAAGTCTCTCAAGAGGATTATGTTAGGTTCTATACTGAAGGATGTCAATTTGTTTAGATATGCCTTGTGGTCTAATGTGCAGTATTTGGTTACAATGTGATACTGGGTTTTGGTTGTTGTAACAATGATGGGTAGGAGTTCAAAGTCACTGCCCTGCATCATTGGAGGTGAAAATGTTTTCTTAGGAAGATTGATATGTCCCCTCCAGTTACACTGTCCACTTCAGCACTGAGTCTTTAGGAGTGGTAGAAATTAAATCCCTGTACTGCAGGGGTGCTTTTGCTGTTCTGATACCATGTTTCAGTAACTAGACATATATCAATATTTTTGAAAATTGAAAGTGCCTGTAAGGAATGCAACTTCTTGTTAAGGCTTCTAGAATTAAGTAGTGCTACCTTTCCATAGTTTGATTATAGTTGGCTATGTAGATAATTCAAGGAGACTTTGCCTAAAAAAGGCACTATGGGGAAAAAAGTCTTAGCTAGTATTCAAAAGCCATAAGATGAGAGATGTAGACCACTTCTTGCAAAGTAGTTGGGGCTGTCATGCATCTCCTCCTAGGATGAGGTACATTGGACCCCCTAGAATGACACTAGTAAGCCAATTATTAAAGTCAATTATTTTTGGTTTGTATTGAGGCATCATTTTTGGTGATGGCAGAATACTTCTCAGTATCAGTTTCAGCCCCATTTCAGATGCATATTCTGACAGCTACATTATGTCTCTCTTCATATGATCCAAGAAGGTACAACTGAAGTCGTTCACTCCCATGTGAGCAATGATCAGTTCATATGTGTACCAGGGGTTAAGGGACTTAACCTAGTGACACTGCAGATCCTGGCACCTGAGAAGCAGCTAGCCATCACTCTGTCTTTGCTCAGCCTGGAGAGCATCTCTGTGGCTAACAATGGAATCATCTATAACAGGATGTTGCCAGGTGAATTAGTTTGTTTTTGCTGCCTTAAGGGCTTCTGCATGCTACTTGTATGACACCTATTTGTAATTGCGCTTTCTGTAGTGTCAGAGTAAGGTGATGTTGGTTAAATGGGTAATGTGCAGGAGGCAGGTTAGAGGGTTTAGGCTGTTGCCGAGACTTAGGAGTTCTAGGAGGTTTAAGAAGGGATTTTTTAACAGCATCAGCCTACGACACTTTCATGTTCGCAGTATGTGGATGATACATAGATGTGGGTGGGATAAAACAGTGTGCAGCTTATTGCATATAAGTGGCTGGAAGAGGGGTGCCTTCAGTTTAGTAATGTTTTTACAACTTTTACAGATTGAATCTTTTGCGTCTAGTAGAAGTTTGTGTCCAGTGAGCACATGGCAGTTCTTACACTGACTTAGAATTCTCTGAACTATAAGGCTACCAATAGAAGGGGGGTTAGTCTAGTTTCTCTCCATGATGATCAGTGCTACTGAGTGATAAGGGTATGTGAGGAGGTAAAGAGGGGCTGGAGAAGTAATACAGGTGGGACGTTTGTTGGACTAGTGATAAGTTTAGCACAAGTCTGTACAGTTCAGTGCAGCTGGTATCTGGGCTCTGCAGAAAACTAGAGCTAATAGGAAGCGCATTCAACCAAGGAATTAGAAGAAGATACCCTTTCAGTAGCACAGAGAAGGAAGAATTTTCTTGCAAACTTGTTATGAAACTATCATTACTACAGCACTGTGCTCAACACAGTTCCATGCAGTAAATAACTACACAAGAAACAAAAGAGCCAATGAAAAACAGGTGAAGTTCAAGTGCACTAAGCTACCCAAGCCTGCAGCAATTAGTCTAAGTCTTACTTAGATCAATCACCACTTAATCAAAGATGGCCTCAACACTTGGCCAAACTGATTTACGTAAGGAAGAAAATATAAAGGCCAAAACGGTATCAGGCAATGCACAATTTTACTAAAAACAGTTCTCAGAACCTGAAGTTACTATGAACAGTAAACTAAATAAATAAATAAAAAAGAAACATGTTACTTGCTCTTGCTGCTTCCAGTTTGCCTTGTATGCACGACAGCCAGTTTTTAAATACAGCAACTTACCAACAGACGATTTGCTCCCAGTCTGTACTACTGACAGCATTTTAACCATCTCCTGAAAAAAGTTCCAGTGAATACTACACAAAAAGCATGTTTTACAAGTGACGTTAATGAGGGGTAAGATTTGATGATTACATAATAAGTTGTCAAGCAGAGGAGATCGACCATTCAGTGAAAAATATCTTATTGAGCATAATCTTCTCAAATAGCGTAGCCCTTGACTGTGTTTTGCATTGTGAGACCAATGTTTTCAAAATTGCAGGGTGTTTCTCTTTTGCCTATGTCCCATGTTTTTTGCACATTACATGAATGTGTCTATTGCAGCATTTGAAGTTATGTGTAAGAAGGATATAATGGAGATTTTATCCAAGTCTTGCAGGCAGAGTTTGTTATTATACTCTAAAAGGCTCCAAAGGGCTCAGCTAAAATGTAAAATACAAAAATAAAATAAATCAGCAAAAGGCAAAAAACGTCTTTATTAACCAAACTTGAACTTTTGCCTTTTACCATTTTATACCAAATATTTATTTATTTATACCATTTTATTTTATTATTAGAGTTTGTTATTATGATAACAATAGAATCTGCTGGATTACACCGCACGCCAGTGTGCGCGCGCGACCACACACACACACACACACACACACACACACACACACACACACACACACACACACACTCTCACATACACACACACACACACACACACAGACACACTCTCACACACACACACACACACACACACACACACACACACACACACACACACACACAAACACACACACACACACACACACACATACACACACACATCGAAGTTTAGAAGCCAGTTCAGCTAAAGGTATATATTTATCATCATGTAAATAATCTTGCTGTTCCTTTGCATTTTGGGCTGCTGATAGTGCATGAAGATAGGAGCTATCTACATTTTAGGCCAATTGTGGTAGGAAGCAAATATCGTATGGAATAAATATACATTTATACTGAGAAATGTTTAAATCCGTGTATAATGAAACTATGTTTTATATTAAGGATGTAGTGATTTTTTTGTTATGAAGTCTAATTAGTTTTAAGTGAAATAAATGTTGAGTTAGGCCACATATTATACGTTGGACAGAGAACAAATCATTATAGGATTCACAGTTGGATGCTAGCACGTCATATATTGACTACTGAAGGATCACATTCATTAGAAGCTCAAGGTGATTCAATCACTAGAAATGGACATGTACTAAAACAATTGCTCTTTGCTCATCAAGTGACAGTACATATTGCCCAAAACTTCACAAATAAAAAAAAAACACAAACAGTTTGCAGCAGAATAAGTCTCCATAAGTCCTTTGTGGGTGGCTATGCCCTTACAAACCTGACACTACACACACACACACACATATATATATATATATATATATATATATATATATATATATATATATATATATATATGTATATGTATATATATATATATATATATATATATATATATATATAAATATATATATAGATAGATACAAACTTTCAGATAGCACAAACACACAAAAAGGAAAACATTGGTAGCATGTAATACCACATGTATCGTCTTCTCCATGCTTGCATGAGCTGTAATTTAGCAAGAAAACTATGATATACCACTGCTGAGTGAACAGGACTTGTGATTATATGCAGGATTTTGTAAGAGTGGCATTTGATGAGCTGGACTCAATCAACTGGCATTCAATAATTGGAGCTATAGTCAATGTCCTTGTTGTCATTTATTATGGTTGATATTACGTCTATATCTACAGTAATTCCACACAGCACTACTATTAATGACATTAGAATATTTTAAGAGCTTATGATATTGATATCTTTTCTAATTACAAAACTAACAGTATCTGTTTGCTTTTAGATGTTACTTTGAATAGCAATGTATTTTATTTTAATCTGATAAACATTTGAAGGGAATAACAATGAGCGGACAGGTGATCCACTGTGGCAACTCCTATCCTGGAAAAGCCGAAGAACAACAACAACAACAATGTACCACATTATACAATGACCCCCCCATTAATATTCAAAAATGTGCACGCTGATTGGTCAGCGTGCACGTTGTAAATCAGAGCTATAGTAAAGGAAAAAGGTCCGGTCGCCCGGACTTTTTCCATTACTATAACTCTTTTTTACAGCTACGGAGAACGCAAGATCTCAGTTGCTTCACACTGTCTCGCTATGTTAAAGGAGTTTAACATAGCAAAACAGCTTTAAAAAAAAGCAATGGAGGTTCTCTGTTGCTTTTTTTAAAGCTGTCTCGCTATGTTAAACCCATTTAACATAGCAAAACAGTTTTTAAAAAGCAATGGAGATCTTGCTTTTTCCGTTGCTTTTGCCCACAGCTCTGATGTACTGCGTAGGCATAGGCATGTGCAGTACATCAGAACTGCCGCAGAATACCAGACAGCTGCGGAATGGCAGCAAGAAGGCATTATACATTGCCATTATTTAAGAAAAGTAACTTTTTTTTTTAAATAATGTCATTGTATAATAGCAATAACCCACTTCTGGGTGTGAGTAATGCTGGATTTACCCACGGTTGGCTTTGTTTGGCCACTCGGGCTTCGCCCTCGTGACCAAACCACACCAACCGTGGGTAAATCCAGCATTACCCACACCCAGGCATGGGTTATTGCTATAATGGTCTTCACTTATGCAGCTATATACATGATTAGATGGAAAGTGGTATATTGTGCAATATTTTGTTTCATTATTTATTTGTTCTTTTTTTACTGGGAAAGCCTGACTGGGCAACCATTTTCACTGAAGGCCTGGGGAGAAAACCTTCACAGATAGATTTAAGATACTTATAACAAAAAAATATTTTTACAAAGATACATTACATCATTCTTAAGATATCTAGATACAAACAGGTAATTGTTCTGCTGTGACATTTTGCAAAGATTAAACAGGTATTTCTTCTGTGGTGACATTTTACATTATATTACATTCCAAGTATAAAACCTTTAGTATACAAGCAGTTCATATGCAAGTTATATGACAGACATTACATATGACTGATAAGAAATGGGTACAGTGTACATGTTAGAAATAAATGTGAGGTAAGAAGTGTGAAACATTAGTCGGTAGGTTGATAGTTTAAGCTAAAAGAGGAAGAAATGCACTGTATAGCTGATGAGTCAAGGATAGTGGGGTAAAAATACTAGGGAACTTACTGACTTAAAACTTGGTTGTAAGGGAGTGATGGAGAGTATTTGCAGGAGATGGATAAATTGAAAAGGTCAGAAAGAAATTAAAATGTAAAGTGGGGATCAAGGTATGAAGGAAATTGAGGAGGAGAAGTAGTAGAAAGGTTTGTTGTTTAGAAGGGGACAGAGGTTATAAAGGGATAGGAATATGAGCTGACAAATGAAAATGGAGATACCCAAGTAAGGAGTATGTGCACAACCTCTTGTGGTTTGGGTATTGTTTTAGTAGGGGCTTGAAAGTGGAAAGTTGCATGGTCGGCTTTACGTACATTGGGATCATGTTCTAGAATTTAGATATATAATGGGAGCATAGTGAGTCACCTGCTGGGTAAATAGCCTTTGCTGGGACTATTACAAGTTTATTGGCTGAGCCACTTTAGCACAGTACTTTTAATTTGGTCATCTGATTCACCTGAACTGGCATGTTTGAGAAATTACATTCTAGTACAGCTCACTTACGCTTCTCTAATACCCTCATATATATCAAAGAGAGAAGCAATATACTTTCTGGACTTTCAGATGTATTAGAATTATAGTGAAGCAAAGATTGTTTTGAAAATACTTAGGGATAATACAAATTCCAAGAAGTATTTGTTCAGATCAGTTTGACGTGTAGGATATATGTTCAAGTTACTTGTTATGGCACAGGTAATGAGAACTTTGGTTTAACAACAGAGGAAAATGAACTTAATGCAGAAGTAGGCAGACTGAATTCTGTATGTTCAGAGTGAGGTTAGTGTAGGGATATGGCTGTGAATGTGTGATACAAGCTAAATTTCAGGAGTTTCCAAGGTGGCACACTTATTGGAGGTAGAGTGGCCAGCCCTAGTAATAATGATAACAGATTTGGTAGCAGCTGTAATTCTCTATTTGCTTTAGATATAAAGATTATTAATGATATTATTAAATCTGGATGGTGTTGTTAGCTGTTTAAAGTGTAGCTAACATAGTAGGTATCAGGTCTAGAGATATGCATACAACAGAAACAGGAGTATCAGAGAGTTGCAATAAAATGCTTTTAACATACAACATCACATAAGGAATATATAAATACTTTTAGTGATTGCGGTTTTGTGAGAATATAAAATATGTTAAAATCTCAATTGCAAGACAAGATTATTACTACAAGCAATATGCTGTAAAAAGTGGGATTTGATGTATATTCCTGTCTATGAGTTATATGAGTGTGCATGTTTCACTGGTGGGGAAAAAAAACATTTATAACAGGAATTATGGAACATTTAAGTGAGATTAAAAGAAAGAGTTATACACTTTATAATCATCAAGTAGAGTACAGGGAAATTTATAACTTTAAGTTGCAGACATTGGAGATATGCTTTCTGAAGATCAGGAGAGGAGACTATTACATAATATTGATGGCAATTCATTTTTGAAACTGGCAAATCTGTTTTAATTGAATTTCTATGAAGCCTTTGCTAAACACAAAAAGTACTTATATATCAAGTTCGGTAAAGGATCTGTGGATAACTGATAATGGGGAGGACTGGACTACAAACAGGAGATAAGGATAGTCACAAAATGGGGGGGGGGGGGTTGAGACACCATGATGGGGGACAGGGTGGGCTGAGGATGGCCTGCCAAGCTTACCTAGAGGGAGACTTGGCCAGCAGTCAGTCATCTCTGTAGCTGACATCATAAGCAGGCTTTTCCTGCTGTTGCTTGATGATCAGGGTCGGCCATCTAAGTGACTCTAGCAGCAGCATTAGGAGGTACTCCAGGATGCTTATTTAGGTATTAAGCTGCCATTCCATCTTGGTCCTTATCAGTCACTGAACCTTACATGCCACTCTCCAATGAGAAGCTTACATCACCCAAAGCAGAAGCAGCAATGAAAAAGGCAGTGAGCACTTTAGGTCATCTTCTATCCTCAGGGCTGTAGTACACAGTTCAGTAATATAGTAATGCCTGCTGTACAGTATACTTAGTCCCCAGATGGAAAGTCTGGTCTGCCTCTTCTGGCAGGAAATCCAGTTTTCCTCAATCTCCTGAAGTACTATGAAATGCAAAACAAACAACTTAATGAGCAGAGCATATTCCTGACAGCAGGAGGTACTTACAGTGATAGGTGCCAGGTGTACTGTACAGTTAACAAAACTATAATGCTTACTGCAACATCGGGTCTCTATTTCTGTCTGTCTCTTTGTCTGTCTGTCTGACTCTCACTCTGTCTCCAAAACTGTTTCTTCCCACTGGCAGAGAAAGCTTGGTTGGCACTAAACTTATACTGGAGCTACTTGCCAGAGTGGATGATGCCAGTGGCATCACTTCCTGTCCTAAAAAGTGTGTGCCAAAGATCCAGTTTATATAGGAGACAATCCTAATTACCTCCCTCCGTACAGGAACTTCATATGCTGTGTGTGCAGCAGGTGTAAAAAGATTTGTATTTTCTGCTACACCTTGCAGGAACTAGGGTTTGATCCTGCTGAGGCCATGTCCACTCATCAGATCAAGTTCAGTAGCTAAAATTATAGCCAGGGTACACAGCCTCACATTATGGAAACCATGTGATTCACCTTTACAGGTAGTAGGGTAGCATGATTTCCATCTACAGCAGTAAAATACGCATGGTCAGTACCAGTGGGAAGGCTCAAAAAGCTTGCATATTCTATGTGCCTTCAATGCCTGTGCATGGACATGAAAGGCAGCTGGATAGCAGGATGACTATGGTCACTAGTGTGATGCAAACTGCAACTACTGTGGCCTAGATTCCCATGCACACACACCATACATGACTCAAAGTCTATACACAACTAGAACCAGGCCAAATAGCATGGAATAGGGGTAATACACTGAGTTATTAGTGCTCTTCACAGGTCCCATTAAATCACCTCATTAGCATAATATCTGTACTAAAAGCCCCACTTAACATAATAAAAATCTGATCATCATTTTGTTTGAGACCAGATTACATCAAGCAACATAAAGTATCAGATGAAATTGGATACCGTGAATGTATTGCCATATGCAGACATACAGAATATCTAGATACAGAACATACTGGGCCTCCAGTACACTTGGCACAGACTGGTTATTAGTACAGGTAGGACAGACAGCATGTATGTCTGACACACATGTAGCTGGCACACTAAGGCACAGCATCAGAACCATTACCTCATAGCAGTATATAGGGTTGTGACTACCAGGACGCAGGTAGGGGCAGGCTGGAGGGAATTATTATAGGTTCATAGGTTCATAGGTTCATACTAGGCTATCTGCCCTAGGGCATTTATAAGCCTAGCCAGAGTGTGTTTGGCTTTCGCCACCCATTTTAAATGAATTTTGCTATGCCCTTTTTCGAGGTTAGTATAGGTTCATATTGGCTAATGTGGACTGTGAAATATGCCGCCGCTGATCCACGTGTGTACCCAGGTGTACTTAACTTGACATGTGACTGAAATAATGGCATTGGCTGGAGAAGGTCATCACACAGGAGACTGCGGTGTTGCCACAGGCCCTATGCACACATGGTAGGCATATATTTGATAAGAATAAAGCAGACAAGGTCTTACCAGGTGTGGCAGGGCTGCTGCAAGTTACCAGTGCAGTGGGTGGTCATAGGATGCTGTAACAGATGCATTGCAAGATCACTGAAAGATGTCTGTATAACATGATCAAGGCTCAGGAATTAGCCAAGGCCAGGATGATCACTGGTGGTGGACCCCCAACAATACAACAAATCCCTAAAGAACCTGCATCCTGATGCTTTCTGCTTGCCTCATAGTTTTGGACTAGTTTAGCTAATATTGTTAAATTTACCTTCATTTCTTTTTTTTCCAGGGCTGAATTATCTGAAAACAAAAGTGTCTGAGTCTCTGGCACTTTTTATATATTCAAATATCTTATTCTTCTTCTTGCATACATTTTATTTGCTTTTCAGTTATTACTTAATAGCTGATGTCAAGCTGTTTTTTATTTCTTGTGTTATCAAAGCAGTTGTTAGTTTGTTATAAAACTGTTATAAAACTGAGTATATTATTTTTTACTGTTTTCCTGCTTTATTATTATTTTCCTTTTACTGATTTTGCTGATTGAGTCTGCATTTTTTCTGCACTTTGAAATTCTGTACTACTGCCTTATATGGCATAGGCTAGATTCATACTTGCTGAATCTAGACTATTTGGTATCAGTGTGTTCTAAACCAGCCATCTTACATTAAGAGGGCCTCCCTGCATCCTTGTGGCAGAAGTGTGTAGGTCATTTTCCATCTGTGTTGGGGATTGCTGGAGAAAGGCTCAATTTGGGGCTTTCCCATTGGTAGTTGTCTTAAAACTGCTGAATTTCACCTGGATTTAAGCCTCACATTTGCAAGTAGCTACACATCTGACAGTGGGGTTAGCACTGCCCTGTATAGACTTAAACACATGGAAACTTAAATTTTCCCTAGAAGTCTGTCAGTAGGACCCTCCAAAGTCCCCTGTTGCTCTGCAGGCAACTCAACTGCACACTGAGAAGCATTGTCACAGCTCTTCACCCTAAACCATCAACAGTATAAGCCCCTCTGTTATTCCTACATCATAAATTGATCTAACGTACCCACTTACTATTATGGTATAAACCTGCCATTATGGATGGTCAATTTCCCACCATTTCTCCGTCCAGCCTGATTGGCTTAGGCATCCTGAGGCAATGTAGTAATTGCTTTGTGTATACTGACAACCACTTAGTCCTAAAACAAATACTGTATGTGAATGATGTAATTACCCTATCAATTTGGAAACAATCCTATTATATAACAAAAGCAAGACATCAAACAGCGTGGCCTTTCAACCTTGTCTTCCCAGGCTGACATTTACTGGATCCCCCTGGAATTACAGCAGAAGCTAAGCCAAGTGCTGAAATTAATCATTTTTTTGTTTATATTGTGGCATCATCCTGGATGATGGTAGAATGTTGCTTAGGGCTAAGGTCATACTGGTCTGGGTCACATAATCTGAGAGTTCAGTCATGTCTCTCTTCATAAAGTCCAGGGAGGTACTTCTCAAGTCATTCACACCAACATGCACTATGAGAGGCTCATAACAGTACTTGTTGTTGAGTGAACTGAGTGCATACATGATCTGATGGATACTGGCACCCGATAGGCAGCTGACCCTGACCTTCTCCTTGTTCAGCCTGGTGAGAGAGACATCTACGTGTCTCACTATGGAGTCTCCTATGACCAAGACATTAGGTTTTGTGGTGTTTTGCCTTAGGGCCTTATTTGGTGAGACACTGATATGCGTGTTGTTATGTGCAGTGGCTTCTATACATGTTGAGGTATTTGCAGATAATTTGCACTTGGGAGGTCTCTGAACTTTTGGAAGGCTTCTAGTGAGTACCTCCATGTATGTGGGTTTATGTGTTGTGTCCTGAACCTGTATGAGAGGTGAAGTGCAAGAGCTGACAATATGTTTGATGCTTTCCCATAGATAGTCTGCACCTGTCTCCCCTAGGCTTTCGGATACTGGCTAAGGTGCTTGCCTCTCCCATAGTGCCCTTTTTAGGCAATGTCAAAACAACAAATTTCCAACTTGGCAAAATACACTTGAGACAAACTTAAGGTTCTGCTGCTTAATGCTAGGAGTCTAAACATGAAACTGCACTTCCTGGAAGCACTCCTCACCTTCTAAGATGCTGATGTCTGTGCAGTCACTGAAACATAGTTCAAGGCCACAGAGAGCACCCCAGCTGTGCAAGGCTACAATGTCTTCCACATGTTCAGACTTAAGAATGAGTATGAAAGAACCAAAAGTGGAGGCATATCCATCTTCATTAAAGCGAATTACACCTCCAGATTGGTCAAACAGTGTGACTATCTTGAACCACTTCTTGCCTAATTAACTATAGGAAAAACACCCTACCACATCATGGCTAGCTATAGATCCCCTCCATGAACCAAGAAAATCGCAATGCCTACCTGAACTTACTGGATTCACTTGCCGTACGGCTAAACACCTTAGTCATGGGAGTATAAACATCATGGAGCACATAAATAATTTTTTGGGTACATACTACAGAAACATGTAAGTCCCTGACTAAACTGCATTGCTATACATACATACATTTGCATCTCAGCATACTATTTCACTAACAATCTCATGCCTACATGTGTGTTAAGGGCAGACATGCCATCTGTCCAAACATTGTCTTTTTCAGCAGATTATGCAGGTACAATATCACAGTCATGAGAGTATCACTGGTCTTGCTATAGCTGTCACATGACATGCATCTGGCATTTGGTGCAGAGGGTTAAGACTGTGAGCTGTAGTACATGGTTTGATCCCCTCAGCCATTATTTGCCTACTGTGTGGCCTTGAGCAAGTTACTTAACCAGATATTATTTCTGGGTTTTCTCTGAAAACGGATGTTGTTTACTGGGAGCCTATCCATTTAGTAAGTGGGTATGATCATCATCATCATCATCACAGCTGTCTGGCTTGGATATCACCACATGTTGCTGCAACATGCATGGCTACAGTTACAACCAGCCTATTATGTGAGATTGTATGTGGAGTATACATAAAGGGAGAGTGGGGTGTACCCCCTTTGAGACACAAGCGTCTATTCAGAGCTCATAATACATGAAACTTGCACAAAGAGCAAACATTGACACAACACAGGCAAAGAACTTAACATAGTACATGCACCTGCACACAGAGGTTCACACACACACACACACACACACACACACACACACACACACACACACACACAGTCAAGACAGTGTGATTAATATGCATTTGTTTATAGTGATAAAGGTACTGATTTAAAGAACTATTGGTTTTTTTTGTCAGGTAAACTAATATCTTTCACGTTCAGAAATATTAATTTTCTGCAATGGGCTGACTTTAGACATGAATGCACTCCTACACATGTAAGAAGTGTCTAGCTCTCCTTGCAGATCACTAATTTTACATATATTTTAATGGATATATTTTTACTTCAGAATGTACTGTATTATACTGTTTTTGTCTTAGTTTTCTTTTGAGTTTTTCTTTACCTCTTCCTTTTGTA
The DNA here is from genome assembly GCF_019279795.1 of Protopterus annectens. Lineage (NCBI taxonomy): Eukaryota > Metazoa > Chordata > Ceratodontiformes > Protopteridae > Protopterus > Protopterus annectens. Next base: position 441,282,000 of record NC_056727.1, read on the forward strand.
TCTCAGCCACTGTTATGTTGGCTGTGGGGCCACCAAACAGTATAACAATATGCCCAGAAAAAAACATGATTTTTTTCTTCATTTATCACCTCACTGTAGTACTTCAAAGAAAGGCTGCTAGCATGCTACACCTTCCTGAAATACCTGTGCTGCTTTCTTGGGCTATGCTGTCATATTGAGCATCATACATACCTAACATCAGTGAAGCAGAGCCTTAGTCTTGTATGAAAGGCATCTCTACTGATTCTGCATGACTTGCATCTGTAATTTGAACAAATGAGTACAATGGTTTTGGGATATGGTAAGTTATTTATTCTCATGAAACAAGCATTTATGTGTGTTACATGTGCTCCAGAGGGAGGAGTACGGTTCATACAAGTGATGTTTGATTATGCTGTCAGAACAGAAACCAGTGCAAACCTGCTGATGGATTTGCCTGTTACTTGCCATACAACCACTTTATAAATAAGCGTGCAAACCATTGTTTTGCTTAAGGCAATCCCAAAGTCATTTTGCTGAGTGTCGTTTTAAATGTCACTGCCATTGTTACTATGTATTTTCTAAAATTTGCCTTTAGGCTTCTAAAATACTTACTCGCTCTTGGCACTGGTTGCAGCTGGTTCTTTTGTGCTTCGCCTTATTAATACCATCAAGGTTTTCAAATTATGCAGCTATAGTTTCTGGATTTTGTTTCAAGCAAAAAAGATGCAGAGATGTTTAGAGAATATCTATGAACTGGATGAATAGTTAAGTTGCAGTGAGCTGCCTAACAGTAAGACCTGAGAAATGTATGATAAAGTATCTATGTTGGGAGTTACCTTGTCTGACTACCTATATAAAGGCAGTACCTAGACGAAGGCAGAAAAGGAAGAAAGGAATTTAGTTTACTGAAAGTCTTGTCATGCAACATCTTAAAAAAAGGTGTTACAAATGTTAATAAAAGAACAGGGGTGAAAACAAGACTAATATATACCAGCCCTTTTGGAGATTGTAATTGTACATGAAAGAGAACAGGGGACAAAGACGAAGTCCAAAGAGGGGTTGGTCACACAGCTGGCTCAGTTTCAGTGCAACAGAGCAATAACATTCAGTTACAACAGAGTGGGGAATTACATACATATTAAACAAAAATTTGTGTTAGGAAGAAGCCACAAAAATACGTGCTAGGAAGACGCAATGTTGAATGTTTGGTGAAAGAGATGCTTTGTATCTTCCAGTTTTAGACCTACAGTTGGTTTGGAGCAGACTGATTGAAAGACATACTTAAACACTGTGCTCTTACTGCTTGTCACTGTTCTTGCAAGTATCTACCAGCTGTGCTTTCAGATGTGCATCAGACTCAGCCTCTGGCTGGTGTAGCAAAATCAGGTATCATTTTCTGGTGCAGACATATCACTGGGAAGGGAATCACTGCTATCACATTACTAGAGAAAACGAAAAACATTATTTTATTAGAAAATCAGATATGTGGATGTGGGAATTTGTGTGATACATTTCAAAGCTGAAAATAAAACCTTCATCTATGAAACACACAGGGTAATTGTCATCACAATATTAAAGTACTTAAAGTACTTCTGGAGCATTTCTCCCCAGGCCTCCGCTGAAAACAGGATCTGTGGAACCTAGTCGGACTATCCCGGTCAACAAATGTTAAATAAATAAATAAATAAATAAAAAATAAAACTTGTTACCCAAACTCTGTTATGTATAGCTTCACAGGAATTTCCAATTTTGGGTGGCGCAGTGGTGCAGCGGTTAACGTTGCCTCACAGCAAGAGGTTCTCCGGTTCGATTCTCGGCTGGGGTGCCTTCTGTGTGGAGTTTGCATGTTCTCCCTGTGTTCGCGTGGGTTTCCTCCAGGTACTCCGGTTTCCTCCCACATTCCAAAGACATGCATCTGGAGCATTTCTCCCCAGGCCTCTGCTGAAAACAGGCTCTGTGGAACCTAGTCGGACTTTCCTGGCCAACAAATGTTAAATAATAAAAAAATAAAAATTTAGTAATCTGTGGAGTCAACCATTAACATAAAATCCAGGAAAATACAATTCTAGAGAAGCTGTATAATTTGCCATAGGCCAGTAAGTATTGGTATAATTCAGATGAGTATGCATAGTAAGAGACTTGTTTTTTTTTCCTCTGCTTGGTTGCATTGCTTTCCTGTCATGCATAATATTTCAGTCTTATAAGAAACCATCCAAAATCCCACAGGAGACTAGCTGTAATGATAGACATTGTCACTAGCACCTATTTGATTTTCCTGAGACACTGTTAGTCCTCCTTTCATGCCAGCTTTTCTTATTGCCACACTTTATCTCATCAGTTCTTTCCCTACTATAAACTCTAACATCCCTTTACAAGCTTAAATGTTGGTATCCCAGCCCTATTAAGCCTCTTGTCCTCCAGACTGAACAGGCTGAGCCTCATCGTTCTCCTTGTGCTCCATGCTGTTTTTACTCCATCATTCGCCTTGTGCTCCATGCTGTTTATACTCCATCGTTCCCATTGTGCTCCATGCTGTTTATACTCCATCGTTCCCATTGCGCTCCATGCTGTTTTTACTCCATTGTTCCTGTTGTGCTCCATGCTGTTTATACTCCATCATTCCCATTGTGCTCCATGCTGTTTATACTCCATCGTTCCTGTTGTGCTCCATGCTGTTTTTACTCCATCGTTCCCGTTGTGCTCCATGCTGTTTATACTCCATCATTCCCCTTGTGCTCCATGGTGTTTGTACTCCATCGTTCCCATTGTGCTCCATGCTGTTTATACTCCATCATTCCCCTTGTGCTCCATGCTGTTTATACTCCATCGTTCCCATTGTGCTCCATGCTGTTTATACTCCATCGTTCCCATTGTGCTCCATGCTGTTTTTACTCCATCGTTCCTGTTGTGCTCCATGCTGTTTATACTCCATCATTCCCCTTGTGCTCCATGCTGTTTATACTCCATCGTTCCCATTGTGCTCCATGCTGTTTATACTCCATCGTTCCTGTTGTGCTCCATGCTGTTTTTACTCCATCGTTCCCGTTGTGCTCCATGCTGTTTATACTCCATCGTTCCCCTTGTGCTCCATGCTGTTTATACTCCATTATTCCCCTTGTTTTCCATGCTGTTATTACTCCATCGTTCCCGTTGTGCTCCATGCTGTTTTTACTCCATCGTTCCCGTTGTGCTCCATGCTGTTTATACTCCATCATTCCCCTTGTGCTCCATGCTGTTTATACTCCATTATTTCCCTTGTTTTCCATGCTGTTATTACTCCATCGTTCCCCTTGTGCTCCATGCTGTTTGTACTAAATCGTTCCCCTTATGCTCCATGCTGTTTTTGCTAAATTGTTCTCCTTGTGCTCCATGCTGTTTATACGCCATTGTTCCCATTGTGCTCCATGCCCTTTATACTCCATCATTTCCCCTGTGCTCCATGCTGTTTATACTCCATCATTCCCCTTGTGCTGCATGCTGTTTATAATCCTGGATAATGTAGCAGTGCATTGCTAGAACCTGCTTCAGAAGTTATGTCTCTTTTTCCAGGTACAGACTCCATAACTGCACACGAAATTTCCAGCGGGGCATAATAAGAATCCTGTAAATGAGCATTATCTTCTTCTTATCTAAATACATCTGATAGACCTTAGTCACTGGTGTCCTGCACTGATATGTATGATTTCCCAATCTATTCCTCCAAGGCTGTTCTCCTTCTCCTTTGGTTTGAGCCATAGCTCTCATATCCAATAATCTGTCTTTGGGGTCATACATCTGAAGTGCAGTACCTTCACAGGTTCAAAGGAGGTATGCTGCTCGTCAAACCACTAACTCTGACAAAAGTACATTAAAGCTTTCTTGACCAAGAACTGAACCCAGCTTACCTCAATGAGCGCTGTGAATCTAACCACCAGGGACTTCCTCTATGTGCTACTGAACCTCCCTTTACATTTATTAGTAATGTGTCTTTCACCCCAGATTGGGCTACAGTTGCTAACTGTCATTACTCTACTACTGATCATGTTTTGATGTCAGCTATGAAAAGGTTAATCATGCTGCAGAAACAACTTGCTGCAAGGACTCCAGAAAGGTTTAGCACTGACACCATTTTTAAAATATCCTTAACACATTTTAAGTTGCAACATGAGCTCACACACATTAATAGGAAAGCAGACAAACCTTAGGAACGGTTTCCATTATTATCGTTGTGCAGTATGCAACGTTTTCTTTTTAACAATTGTCATTCACTCCAACAATACAAAGCTTTCTGATCAGTGGTTTGAAAAAAGAAGAGTACTCCCCTCCCATCAAGCACAGCTCCGTGCTTCCTCCGTTCCAGTCACATTCGATCTGCCTACATTCATTCTTATACAAGACCTTGAATTTCAGGTCAGTATCACCCCAATCTTCTTGCTAAACAGAAAGCAGATAATATTTAAGCAGTGACTGTTGTTCATGCCCCTGTTGACTCAGTCAGATTATTGAATCAGATTTTCTTCATCTTTTGTTAACTGAGCAAGTAAACTGACAGCAACAGGTAAGACATGAATATTCTGCATAGACTGTAAACATCAGTCATAATCAAATTCCAGACCTTGGAGTTGAGGGAAGGCAACATTAACATCTCTAGTTCTACACTGCCACATTTGTTGTCTACCATAAAACCTATATGGATTAATTTTACTCACAGAAAGGCTCTGCCAGCTGGTTCTTAAGACTCTTTAACAACCATGAAGTTAAACAGGAGATGGCTTCTAATATTTCTATCCTTGTTCTACCCATATACAGAGGAATTGCACTAACCAGATTTCAGGCCTTTTATACTGACCAGTATATGGACTGGCCTTCAATCAGGTTATAGAAAGAATTGCCAATAGCACACTCCTCTTTTACTTCTTTCAATATTCTGGGATGCAGGCCATTTGCCTCGTGTCATTATTTTCCTCAAACTTTTCAACAGCCGCATCATATCTTTCCTTCCTGTGATGCAAACTATCCGGTTCTGACATTTTTCCCTGACATTCCTGTATTGGGCCTCAAATAAAAAATAAACACCTACAGCATAAATAATAAACATCTACTTGTGGGAATAAATGTCTTGCATGCAGAATGCAGACAGGAGGTTCATACATATATTTAAAGTCACTTTTTAGCCATAAACCTTAATGTGACATATCTGTATGGTAATATCACCAGGAAAGGTTATAGGAGGATACCTGCATTTTATTAGAGAAGGCATCACCTTGTGATGTACTAATTTTGCTATATGGTCGTCAGATTAACAAAGGTTGCACCAGGAGACTTAAGAAGTGCAGGTGCTACCTACTGTAAAAAAGGTGATAGGTCCCAAATCTTGATAAAAAGGTAAAATGTTTGTCTTCTAATATTCCTTGTGGTGAAATATACTGAATGTGTGGCTTTTTCCTGCTCCTTATAATTTAGTAGAAGGTTACAGACTGTCTTTAGTTAAAGCCACATTTCAAGTAGAGCTTATATGTTTCTCTAGACTTCTGCAATGTTGAAACCACCTTGAGCAGCCACAAGACTGCTAAGAAATGATAGAAAGAAAGAGAGACTATCAAAAATGTGCAAAATGTAATAAAGTATGTTTACAGTGTTAAAATGTTCAACAAGTTATGGTCCTGTTGTAGTGCATATTTCAATTATTATACTCAATGGAATTATTTTAAAAAAGTGATTTAAATGTGAGATGGACTAAAAAAATTATCCAAATATAGACAGGTAGCAAAAATAACAAACAAACAAAAAGGCATAACAGGGGTAAGCCAGATGGATAAGCCTATGCTTAGCAACAAAGTAAGTTACTCTGATCTGTGAATTATAACAATAAGTATCCTGTTTTCTTGCTTATTTTTACTTTTTATTGCTTATTCTTGCCATTTATTGGACTTTTTATTGTCTTTTCCTACTTTTTATTGTCTGCTGCCTACATTTTACTGTATTTTATTGCTATAAACTAATCTGCACTATTGTACTGCAACTGTCTGCCTCACATTTTGTAAAGCTTTTTTTAGCTAATTTTCACTGAGTGAAAGGTATTAATTGGAAATCTCCAATTCTGTTAAGCATCTGTTATTGTTCTGATTTTCCTGCAAAGGAGTGTATCATATAACTGATTTGTTTGCAGTTAAAAGCTTTCTCTAGAGTTTCCTTGCTCCTTTTTCTTTTTAAAACTTTCATTTAGTGCCTCACTGCTGTTTTTTGCTGTGATAAACATTTCTGTAGTGTTTTCTGCCTAAAATAGCGTAGCTAGTAGCCATAACATAGTTTCCTACCCTCCCACCCTATTGTTCTCTTGTTCTTAAACTTGGTGGCTTTGCAGTTGTCCACCCCTACTGTAAATTTGATCTGGGACACTCACCCCAGTCCAGTTTCATTAGCTCATTCTACTTAATCTAGAAAGAACATTTGGGAAGGCCAACCCCCTTAGCTTCTTAACCTTGAATTATCTTCTTTTTCCCTTCCCACTCTACAAAACAAAAATTCTCAGCTGCTTTTACAGTATTTAGTTGTGTTTCCTACTCTATTACTTCATCTTGCTTTTTCAGCTACTTGTTCTCCAAAGTGTTCAGTTGCATCTTTTCTGCTGCATTTATTACTGCTTGTTTTAGTCTGTTTAAATTGTAAGTATTATTCTAAGTCTCTTAGTCTTGGTTTAAGCACTTGGGCTTTAGGCCCACCCCTTAGCTCTTCCTGGCCTCTCTCCCTCAGATTCTGGCAAATATGGATGGACAATTTCCTATGGTTTCTCCTGCCAGCCTGGTTGGCATGGGCATTATGAGACAGTGTAGCAAGTGCCTCATGCACATGGACAACTATCTACTATTACCACCTAGGAACACAATTTGTGAGAGATGCAATTACATTAAGAACCTAGAGTCTATGCTCTCTCCCTCAGAAGCAAGTATATCTGGCACTGAGAAGGTTATCAACACAATCACTACACCTCAACCACCACCCACAACTACACAACACACACCCACATATGTGGAGGTTCTCAACAAAAACATATCAAAACAAAGTAGACCTCAGAGGCAAAAACACACGCAAACTCCACAACCCTCCACACCACATACCACGCATAGTCCACACACCAGTGTCTCACAGCCACAAAGGCCTAACCATAAACCCAACATATTAGTCGTAGGAGACTCCATTGTGAGACACACAGATGTGCTGGATGAGGAGAAAGTCACGGTTAGTTGTCTGTAAGGTGCCAGAATCTGCCATATAACACACACACACTCAAGTCTCTCAACAACAGGTACTATTATGACTGTCATAGTCTATGTTGGGATGAACTACTTGAGATGTACCTCTCTGGACTATATGAAGAGAGACATGATTGAGCTCACTGAATATGTGTCCCAGGCAGGTATGTACCTAGCCTTAAGCAGCATTCTACCATCACCCAGAATGATGCCTCAATACAAATAGAAAATAATTCAATTTAACAATTGGCTTAGTTACTGGTGTCATTCCAGGAGAATCCAGTACCTGACAGCCTAGGAAGATATGATCGACAGACCACAATGCTTTGCTAGAGATGGCTTGCATCTGTCTCACTTGGGCTTCAGGCTTCTGGCAAAGGCCCTTGCCTCCCCCATACTGCCTTTTTTAGGAAATGTCCTGAGGTTGATAAAACCAACATAAAAAATTAAACAAAATGCAAATTAAAGGTCATGCTGCTAAATGAGAGGAGTCTAAAGATGAAACTGCACTCATTGTAAGCATTCTTAACCCTGGAAGATGCTGACATTTGTGCAGTCACAGAAACCTGGCTCAAAGCTGTGGAGAGCAGCCCAACCTTACCTGGTTACTCATTCTAGCATACAGTCAGATCCCAAACTGTAGACAACAAAGCCAAAAGAAGTAGAGTTTCAATATATATTAAAGATACACACACCTCCAGGCTAGTCAAACAGTATGATGCACAGGAGACACTCCAGGTGCAGTTAACCATGAACAAGACCCCTATTTAAATCATAGCTAGCTACAGGCCCCCAAATTTTACTCAAGATGCCCACTCCACCTATCTGGACCTCTTTTAATCTATCAAGATTCAACCCTTTACTCTGATCCTGGGAGACTGCCCCCCCCCTCCCTTATCTCTAGGGAACAGGTCATCACTGCCCTCTCAAAGACAAAAATACAGCCTCCATGGGACCCAATAATATCCCAGGCTGCATCCTACATGAACTCAGGCATGAACTTGCAGCACCATTAGGCACCCTATTCAACCAAAGCCTGAGTACAGGCTTTGTCCCAGCCAAGTGGAGGATAGCCACTGTCATCCCTTTACACAAAGGTGGAACATGCACCGATCAAGAAAATTATATATACATCAGCCTAAGGCCATGGAACGGATTATCATGGACCTCATTAACAAGGACATTGGCAACCTCCAAACACTCGACCCCACACAGTTTGGCTTTGTCAAGGGGAGGTCATGTCTGTTAAATCTAGTCGATTTCTTTGAGACAGTCACCAAAGCCATGTACGAGGGGAAAATGCTGCACACTGCCTACCTTGATATGGTCAAAGCCTTCGACACTATTTTCCACTTGGGCATAATAGATACACTCTCTCAACTAGGCATCAATCCATATGTTATCAGATGGGTAGCAAACTGGATGACTCACTTAATCAAAATAGGAAAAGCCACCTCAAGCAGTAGACCAGTAATGAACAGCATACCCCAGGGATTGGTCTTGGGGCCTCTGTTATTCAGGATATACTTCTCTGAGGTGCAGGCCAAAACCAGTGGGCTATGGCTGGCCAAGTTTGCAGATGACTGCAAGCTGGGCACAGTCATCAATTCCCCAAGTGATGTGGGCGTCCTCCAAGAGGGTCTGACCCAAATAAATGACTGGTGCAAGAAAAATGGCCTCAAGCTGAATGCCAAAAAATGCATTATCATCCCCTTTGGGGAGAGTGACATCCTCACATATTATCACATTAATAATGACATCCTAAGCACGCAATCAGTCGTGAGGGATTTGGGTACCAAGGTTGATAGCAACTTCACTTCTGACCACGACGTTGCTTCCATTGTACGGAAAGCTTTCTACATGACCTACCTCATAAGTAAGGGTATCTCATCCAGGGGCAAGGAGGTTATAAAATCCCTGTATTCTTCCCTTATAAGGCCAATTATTGGGTACAACGTCCCCTTCGGCATATACCTCACAAAGCACATTCAGCAGCTGGAAAGACCACAGAGGTTCCTCCCCAGAAGAATACAGGTCCTCAAACGTCTACCCTACACAGATAGGCTAAAGGCCCTGACCCTCTACTCAGTTTCATACAAACTCCTCAGAGGTGACCTCTGTCTGGCAATACAAAGCAATCTCAGACCCCACCTTGATGGGACTGCTGAATATCTGCAAGTCAAGCTCCACTTGAGTAACCTGCACGCACGACCTCAACCTGGTCTATGACATCAACAGGACTTGTTCGCAGGACAGATTTGTGTCCCAGAAATTCCCCCATCTGTGGAATAGACACCTTTTCCATGTCAAGAAGAGTACCTCATTATCCCTTTTCAAGCGCAACCCAGATAACTGGATGGGAAACAGAAAATACACCCCTGGGATTCCACCTGTGTCCCTGGTGGACAGGGGCATTGGGTACTGACTTGTCTAAATGTGGGCTAAACTCTTGGCTAGGCTTATAAGGGCCTCAGGGCCAGTAGTCTAGCAAATTCCTATGATCCTGTAAATAAGAGATGTCTGGCAAATGTAGTAAAATACAACAGTTAAGACTTTTGAAAATGAAAAAAAAAGAATGAAAAAAGAAGCTATATAAGAACAGATTAAGATTTAATAGTCAATACAGAATATAAAAGAGACATCGGATTATCCACTAATGGAAATAAGAGATGAAAAGAGGAGGTATGAAGAAAGTGCCGGAGGTGTACAGTTGAAACATGCAGGAAACACAATATCAGTAGACTGAAGGCAGTATGGGACATAGACTGCAAGGAAGGAACAGATGAAGGTATAAAACAAAAGGAATGAGATTTGTGGTGCAAAGAAGACTGTAACAGATGATATTACTAAAGGAATTGTTGTAATACTAGGTTAAAATTTCTTGTATTGTACTATGTATGAAACTGATGAGTGTTTAAGCTGTTTACACTGAAATTGTTAAAGATGCTTTCTTGAAATAACTGTAAACGAATAACGCTGGTTAGAGATTACTTTGGTTTGGATTATATATATATTTCTTTGGAGAGGTATACATTTTCCAAACAACTTCTAAGCTTGAGAGAAATGTATATGATTTGCTGCTTTGCTCACAGTTTAATATCTTAAACAGACAGAAAAGAGCAAGTGCTACCAATATAGCTTCCTGAAGAGAAAAACTGCAAACTGACTCTGTTAATAAGATAATTACTTGCAGTATGATTATCACACACACACACACACACACACACACACACACACACACGCACGCACGCACACGCACATGCACACGTGCACACGCACATGCACACAAACACACACACGCACACAAACACACACAATTATCTGGACCGTTGCTTGCCATGGCTTGCATAGTCAGATGAAAGTACTTCTGGTGTCATTGTAAAGCAAGCCCCACTGACACCATTTAATTTCAAATTGCAGTAAACATTAAACAGAAATTATGCAGCAGAAATCATTATGCCTTCAGTGTCAAAAATGCTGCATTCTGGTGCTTGGCAAAAGAAAAAAAAAACAGCTTTAGATACTGTTGATGAGCAACAGGTAAAAGCTGGGAAATGTCTATGTAAAAATTATCTTTATTTGATGCCCTTACAGCCATTACAGTTTACAAAGCATGTGGAATATCTCACATGATAATCTGTGCGGATGAGAGCCAAGCAGGGAGATAGGTGTCTTCCTGCATAAATCTCTTTTCAGACCAGTTATAGAACAATACTTACACCCTGCTCTGTAATCTGCTCACATACTGTCGAATGCAGTTGAAGGTGTAAAGACTCCTCAAAAAGAGAAGTAAAGAGCCTTAAGGTTTACTTTATAGCCAAAGGCTACAGCAACTCACCTTCTCTGTATCTTAACACCTTCTTAGAGGAGAACTACAGTTGACACAGAGCATTAAACGACCCTTTACAATTTTAAACTATTTACTTTAAATACCTCCCTAGTGACCTGAACACAAGACACTCAGCCTCAATAAAAATTAAAATCAACCATACCATGAAGCATGAAAACTTCATCTCAAATATTTCCACACATATGGAATAAACTCCCTCTCTCAATTAAACTCCTCCCCCATTAAGCCATACCTTCAAAAAGACACTGGATTAGTATATAACCATAAATTGCTTTAATTCAGCAACTCTATAACCTTACATTGTCTGCCTCCAAGGGGGCAGTTGTACATGTTCATTGCTAGCAGATTTCCATGGTCCTGGTGGGATAACCAATGATTTTGTTTCTCTTTTTAATCCAATATGCGCTACATCATTTACAGCACCCTTCTTAATTACTACATGCTGACATGTTGGACTATTATCCTGTCCGACTTTCAAGAAAATATGTACCACTTGATTCACTTTTAGGTGACTGTGTTCTTTCATCAGTTTGATGCTATCTTTACTTATACTTCTTCTTTATTTGTGTTGTTTCTCTTCTATATTTCTGCCTCCTCTTCATTTACTGAGTTGTTTCCTTTACGTTTTGCACTAGAATTGTATATTGAACTATTTGCTGTCATGTACAGGAGAATTCATTTTGAATAAATCACCATAATTCACTTGAAAAGATTGGCTATAGTAAATCCTGATCGATATGAAATAACACTGGCATTGGTAGAGTTACAACACAGACATTTCTCTTTTCTGTAGCATTAAATAATACACAAAATGCTATGATGAATTTAAAACAGCATATCTAAATTTATTCTAGCAGTCACAACCCATATGACTGGCTATAGATGAAGTAAACTCATAAATGAGAAAAACAGAAGTGTTTATCTTCAAAATTTGCTTAGCAGAACGAAGGAACACATTTGAATCAATGGGTACAGATATCATGATGAGTTTTATAAACTATTCATTTTACCCACTTCCTGATTTATGCTAACAATCAGCTACAATATTTTCATTAATTTCAATGGAAGGATTTATTCTGGAGGCTCTACAGATTTACCTTTCATGTAGCATTCATCATAATCTGTTTAGTTAACAGATCAGTGACAGATCATCCCTAGTCACCTTCTGGTGCTGCTGGAGTGCTGAATCAGGCTGTGGAAAATGTTTAAACTGAAAAAAAGAGACCACATAGTTTTAGAGCTTTTTGATGGTGGGTTTGAACATAGACAGTTATAGGCACCCATTAACCCTGCGCTTGCAGACAGTGATCTTGTTATTATATTTGTTATTTCGACAAAAGCTAGTACAGCAGTCTTGTGTACTTAATAAACCAGCTGGATAATAATAACAAATAAGACGAAGACTCCTAAGAAAGGGCACCCCTTCTTCTCGTTTAAAATTCAGAGAGATCTCTGGTTGCAGTAACACCCAAGTGGCAGGCTTCATCATTTCAATAAATGTTTTGCAACTGAAATAGTGCCTTTAACTTAATTCCTTCTAGTGGGCATTCTCTCCATAGCTTGCATTAGTCACCAGTAATACCTGTGGCTGCAGGGAGTCCCTTGGTCATCTTTGACTGTGTCAGGACTCCCAGAAAATCTACTGTTGGTGATATGACACTGTTAGGATAAAGTTAGTAATCAGTGAATGAATGTGAGAGGGATAAGCAGTAGAGACTGGCAACCGAGAGTAAACAATCTCAAGGCTTTCCTAGGAATTCATGAAGAGCAGACACTACCGGTCTTCAAGGATGGTTTTCTCTTTCATGGAGTTTTATAAATACTGTCAGGACACCAGATACTATAACTCTCAACTTTTTTGCTCACAAATTCAGGAAAACACAAATATAATTGTGGAATAAAGGCTTAAAATCAGGAACACTTTTCAAATATTACTGTAATTCATAATTCATTTAAAACATTACTGGAATAACACACTTTGTAACAGCATGCATTTTCCGAACTAAAAGAAGTATGACACTAATTTTTGGCATTGTTTATCTCTGATACTGAATGACCTACAAGCAATCAAAGTTTTTATGAGAGACAGAGCTAAAATATGAGCTGAAGTCAGGGACAGTGACAGGTATGCAGTACTCCTCAGTGAAGTGAATAAAAGTGACTTAGAACTGCTGTTGTATGCTGACTGCTGCAAGACTCATTGCTCAGATGTGGCAGAGCTAGTGTCACACAATATAATACTATTTAAGTAAGTTAATATAAAAACTGTATTATTATGGGGTTGCTGTCTATAATTTCTTCTACAAGCATCATCATCACTGAGTTCTTGGTTGCGGCTTTTTCTATGTGGAGTGTGCATGCCCACCCAAAAACCTGCTTTCCTCCAGTAAATCAAAGATATGCTGGAGGTGAATTGTCATTCCTCTAGTTTCTCTGAAGGTGAATATGTAGCATCTATGTATGTGCTTGTGCATCTTGTGATAGACCTGGCATGTCAGGAAGAGCGTCATTTTGTATGTGCATGTGTGTGAGTCTGTGTGTGCGTGTGTGTGTGTGCGTGTGTGTGTGTGTGTGTGTGTGTGTGTGTGTGTGTGTGTGTGTGTGTGTGCGTGTGTACATGTAGATGTACATGTGAGCATGCGCACAAAATATCACAGATTTTTATCTGTGGACACAGTAATTCTGGGTACGTGCATAACCCTTCTGGGTAGCAGCAAAAATGCAATTAACAAGTAATTATATTTCAAAAATAAGACATAGTATATATCACAGTATATTCAGAGCCTTACAGATTCTAGGGTCTCTGGCAGCTACTCCCTAGACTCTATAAATGGATTTCAACATGGACATAGTGGTGACCTCTGCCCTCAACCACATCCATTCTAAAACTAGCCCTGTACAGAATGTCGCCATAGCTTGTGTGGGGGGCTGGGGAGGGTGTGGTAATTATTTATTTAATTTTCTGACAATCACACCTCAAAGGTCTGCACAAGAGGTAATTATAACTTGGGTTGTGGATGGGGGCAGTCTGCTAATTGTTTCTTTTATTTCCGTCACAGACCTCAGAAGTATGCAAAGAAGATCAGTATAGCTTGCGTAGGGACAGTGTACTGTCTAGCAGAAAGAAGCTGGAATATATGATCTTTGTTTTTTCCATTTTCCAAACAATCACACATCAGGCATGTATTGTCTTTTGGAGGTAGGAGTGGGGATGCATTTATATACACACATATATACATATGTGTAAGTGTATACATATATATATATATATATATATATATATATATATATATATATATATATATGTGTGTGTGTGTGTGTGTGTGTGTGAGTGTGTGTGTGTGTGTGTGTGTGTGTGTGTGTGTGTGTGTGTGTGTGTGTGTGTGTGTGTGTGTGTGTGTGTGTCTGTGTGTGTGTGTGTGTGTGTGTGTGTGTGTGTGTGTAGTGTGTGTGTATGTATATATATATACATATATATAGATAGATAGATATATGAATATACATAACAGCAGTTACTTGAAATACATGACTATGCCATTTGAGCCTTTACTTTCATCCTGCTCTAACACAAGATGAATTCACAGACAGTGACTTTCTTTTTTTTTGGTGGGGGGGGGGACAAGTAGGAATTTCAGATAGGATCTAGGTATCCTCTCAAACATTGCCTTGTTTATTGTGAGTTACTATTTTGTCAGCTTTGAACATTGAGCCTTAGAAGCATCTTATATCTTCCTTGCGAGAACAAAATAAGGCTGCATTTCTTGTCTGACTCATGATTTTTGTTGACATCAATGCTGGACCAAAAGGCTGGGAAGATGTTCTAAAATGTACCTCAGAGCGTCTATAACCCTGTAGCTCTGGGGGGTGCCATGGCTTAATTCATTTATTTCCTACACAGGTACTACTGTACTCTTGGTCAATTAAGGTGTGTTGAAAGGATACAAGGGAAAGTACAGGTGAACACAACACTGATTTTTTTTCTTTCCTTAATCATAATTTTTGTGCAGGCCATCATCGCATAAAAAAGTTTGTTTAAAAAATCTCTAAACTGCATATCAGTGCATGAAGAAAAGCCATAGCTTCTGAAAAAAAGCTGAAGAGCAAGGCAAAATGTGAGGGGCAAAAAATAATGTGCATGTTGGCAGGAGCCTGGGATGGGTGGAAAACAAGGGGAAGCATTGGAAGATGTGTGTGTGCTGAAGGTGAAACAGTAGGAACTGGAGATGCTGTAGAGGACTTTGTCTATGGGTTCATTTCACCTAAGGGTCCCTGTATATAGGGTTGTTGTAATACAACATCATTCCAACTAAATGTCAGTCACTGTGAATTTCTCTCTGTAAAATGGAACAACATGGTGTGTTACACAGGCCTTCCTTAATGAAACAGCATTGTAGCTACAGCTCAGTCTGTGAGTACTACTCATAAAACTTTGCAGTATGATCTAAAAGGTTGCTTAGGAGGGGTGGCAGTGACTGAGTCATATGTAGACTGAAAGTCTCCTGGGGACACCAGTTTGACATTTGCTGTGGCTCCCAAAATGCTAACACTGGCCTTTGATTTGAACGTAAGATTAACTCCTTTTTACAAAGTAATACATGTTTGTTTTGAACTACATTGTTCTTGATTTATTTATGCATGTGCTGTGTAACATAGCTTCATTTTGCATTCGGTGTCTGAAGTACATCAGCAATCTATTTTTATTTTTAGACTATAACATGTCAAAACTTTTTGTGAGTTCCTATTAGTCTGTGTCTTCACAATTCATATTTTCTAAACTTTTTGCATTACATCAGCTTCATGTGGGCAACATTTTATTGGCAGTATATTAAAACATATTTTGGAATGAAAGAGAGAAAGGTGCAAAAACAAAAAGGACTCTGGCAAACTAGAGACTTCTCTTTGTGTAATACCATTACCCTTTTTTAATAGATGACCCTCTGCATATCAGTGTTTCAGCTGAATGGTTTCTGAATGTTCAAGATTTTGTACACATTTTTATTAAGGCTTTCAGGTCAATAAGGCCAAACACTACTAGCTTCATACATTATGTGTGCTGCCCTTTTCATGGGTTCATCAGTACAGCATTAAGTGGAAAGTTTGTCCATAATCTGAAAACACTCTGCTTTAAATAAAGCCTTATGTCCCAATTGATATATATATATATATATATATCTATATCTATATCTATATCTATATCTATATCTATATCTATATCTATATCTGGGAGTGCTACAGAATCCTGAAAGCCCAAAATCCTGAAGACCAAAATCCTGAGACCAAAATCTCGATAGTTCAAAATACTGAAAACTCAAAATCCTGAAAACACACAGGATAGCAACACTTACTATATTCCAGCACAAGTACATACAGAAACAAATAAAACACAAACCAAATTACTCTTCTCCAAGTATAAGCAGGGGGGCAAGCCCCCCTACACCACACAGGGGGCTGCACCCACCACTCCCTGCTACTTAAATATATCAACTCCGAGATTGCACTTAGTGTAGTGAAGTGCAATCTCGGAGATGATATATTTAAGTAGCAGGGGGTATGGGGGGGTGCAGCATATAGTTGAAGGGTAATATGTTTCTGTATGTACTTTTGCTGGAACTTTCGAGATTTTGGTCTCAGGATTTTGGTTTTCAGGGTTTTGCACTTTTAGGATTCTGTAGCGCTCCCCTCTCTCTCTCTCTCTCTCTCTCTCTATATATATATATATATATATATATATATATATATCTATATGGATTCACTTTTTTGAAACATCGAAATTCATATGGCTGAGACCATATGACTGACGTTTTAAAACATCGAACCTGTAAAGTGGAGATCAGCATACAGCACTGAATGGGTAAGTTTCCCTTTTCCTCACTGTAGTGTGATCTCAGAGTTAGTATATTTAAATAGTGGGAGGTGTGGGAGCACAGCCCCCCCCCCACTTGGGGGGGGTGCAAGAGGACTTGCCCCGATGCAAAAATGTCTTGGAAATTTTTTTTCTGTTGTTTTTGTGTTTGCTTTACAGGTTCAATGTTTTAAAACTTCATTTATATGGTCTCGGCCATATGAATTTCGACGTTTTAAAATGTCGAGCTTGTAAAGTGAACTATATATATATATATATATATATATATATATATATATATATATATGAGTTTGTGTGGGTGTGTGTGTGTGTGTGTGTGTGTGTGTGTGTGTGTGTGTGTGTGTGGGTGTGTGTATATACATCTAGAGAGAGAGAGAAAAACAAAACAACAACAAAATAAAAAGATCCGTAATAGCATTGTTTAGTGTAGTAAAGAATATTCATGTTATGAGGTAGTGTGAAATGCTGTGGCAATTACAGAGAGGTAACAGTGAAGCTATGTATACATGTGCAGCCTAGAATTAGGCTGTGGTCAACTCTACATGAAGAACAGAAAACAGAGTTTAATTACGTTTTGTAAAATTGTCCATTCCCTCTCAGTAGAGGTGCTCATACATGAGGACTGCATAATTTGTTGTTTCTAAGACTTAAAAATGTTTAATAAAGTTACTTGTTTGTGAAAAAAAACTGGCAAACTAGAAACTTCTTTCTAATTATTACTGTAAACCGCTTTTGTCAAAGGTTCCAAAGTAATATGCAAATTAGCCTTTAAGAACAACTTGAGTTTCAAGTGTATGACTTCTGAATACTCCTAAAGTTTCATTCTTTATACATCTTTATTAAGCAATTTAGATCAATAAAGCCAAACACCACTAGCTGTAGACATATCATGTTCTATTCTTTTTACGACCTCTTCTTCAATACATCAACATTATTAGAAATTTGGGCATAAGCTGAAAATATACAGCTTTAAACAAAGCCTTATGTTTATAACATTAAGGTGACCACAACATTTTCCAGTTATAAGTGAAAGAGAAAGTTAAAAGAATGCACAGAAAAAAAAACTCAGGCAAAAGCAAACATGAGACTTAATTGTGTGTAATACCTTAAACATCTTATAACAGAAACCAATACGAGATATGCAAATTACCCCTTAAGGACATATAACTATTTCAGCTGCATGGCTTCTGAATACCCCTGACATTTTATTTTTGGAGAACATCCAACTCACCAACTCTGCATGTGTTCTATAAGTAAGTTTATTTTATAACTGTGTTTTTTCTTAGATATAGCTAGGAACTAGGAAGATTGATGTCAGAATTTTTTTTACTGTATTATTTTAAGTATTTCTCTGTGATCTCTGATCTCTTGACTAGGACTGTGTAGTAAGAAGTATTGTCTTGTGTTATTATTTATTATTATTAAATATTTTTATACCTTTCAACTGTGGCTGTTTTGTGTAGAGACAATTTAAGCTCTAGAGTACATTGCATATATATATATATATATATATATATATATATATATATATATATATATATATATATATATATATATATATATATATATAGATATATAGATACTTTACCAAGCCACTCCAAATAAGCCTTGACTGTTCAGTTGCACTTACCATTTGGATAATAATATTGCACAGTAATAATTGGACACTCTTTGTTAAGGGTCTTTTTAGTAGCTAATAAATATTAGTGGGTGGTGGCAAGTGGTACTACCATATAGTCTGGGTAAAAGGGGCACAGCTGGAGAACCTGTGCCAGCCTTCCCCCAGGAGTCCCTGTATGGTTGTATATAACTGTTATCTCAAAGTGTGCATGTGTCAGCTACCTGTGAAGGGACACGAAGCACTGGTTGGACAGAGAGGGTGCTGGAGGTTTTAGCTGCCCACTAGACTGAGATCTAGACAATAGAGCTGTGCCAGTGGGGAGTCTTATTGGGGACCTGGAGAGAAAGGGAGAAACCAGCCCCAGACTGACTGTGATCTCTGTGTGCTATTAAGGGAAATTGTACTTTACTGTGTGTGTATTTGTTATCCTTTCCCTATATGGACACCCCTCACTGGTGTTAGTGGTGAGGATTGAGGCTCCTTGATTGCTGGGCCAGTGCATGGGCATCACATATTAATAGTTTGGCAGTGGTGGGAGATCCACACCACATATTAATTGTTTGGCAGTGGTGGGATATCCACACCGCATATTAATTGGTTGGCAAATACTAATTGGCTTGTAGTGGTGTGGGTAGTGTGAATTCCTGTAGCTTGTGTACAGTGATCACTGAAGGTGTTTTTGTACTCTAAATCAGCCATGCAGTGAAGACTCAGAGTTCAGATCACAATTGTTTTATTTCTTTTGTTAGCTTAGAATATGTGAATATGTTGCTGAAATGAGCACTTATTTTCATAGGTGGGTAAGTGGATGTCAGGTCACCACTTTTGAAGAGCTGGCAGACCTTTTGGTGAGGGAACAAGCCCTTAGCACTTTGCCTGAGAACATGAGAATCTGGTTAGCTGATAGACAATGTGCTACTTCAGTTGAGTTGGGGAAGAAGGGAGACGTATACCAAGCAAGCAGGGCATCCCTGCACAGGAAAGGGACCCCCAGTACTGCTCATGGGTCTAAAGGAACCCATGGTGTGCAGCACAGACTGCCCCAACAGATTCTGCCAGTAGCAGGGGAAGCCACTAGTCCAGGTATACATCCAGGACCTAGGGTTAAATGTTTTGAATGCAACCAGTGGGGCCATGTGGCATACAGATGTCCACGGAGGCAAAGTGGGGAACAAAAGGTGAGAGAGCCAGTAAGTGGGGAAGACAAAATGTCAATAGTAGGTTGTCTTGAGACAACAGGGGTACCGAACTACCATCCTGCAAATGTCCTGATAGGGAAGGATTTGGATGAGGCAGTACCATGTGCTTATGCAGTTACATGCAGTCTGGCTAGGAGACAAGCATGTGGGTCTGGTAGCCTGGGGGAGACCCAGACAGACTGCATAATTGCAGCCAGGACTGGTGAGGTGGTTACTTCACGGAGGAAGCTACACTGTAGCAGTGGGACTGAAGGTGAGCCACAGCTGCTTGTGGGTACTGGTATTCCCCTGGACAGAGTGACTGCAAAGGTAGAGGTGAGTAATAGTACCCAGGCTGACAGTGAGGCACCACTGTCAGAGGATGCCAGACTTCCTGTGGAAGGGGAGCTGGGAAGGGTTACAAAGAAAGAGTTGAGACAGGCTCAGCTCTCAGACCCTACATTGCAAGGCCTGAGAGAGGTAACTAGTGAGGGACCTGGTTTTCAAGGGAAGGAGGAATCTGTACACTGGGACAATGGATTACTATATAGAGAGTGGACCCCTGAGGGAGGGCTAGAAGGTGAGAGAGTGGGGAGTCTTATTGGGGACCTGGAGAGAAAGGGAGAAACCAGCCCCAGACTGACTGTGACCTCTGTGTGTTCTTCAGGGAAATTGTACTTTACTGTATGTGTATTTATTATCCTTTCCCTATATGGACACCCCTCACTGGTGTTATTAGTGAGGACTGAAGCTCCTTGATTGCTGGGCCAGTGCACAGATGTCACAACCTCCTTATTGCATAATCAAAATTTAGGACAACATGACTCACAATCAGGGAGTAAGTGGCAACTACTCAGCAGTGGGGAATGCAAACAAATTTATCATACTTAGTAATTATAGCTACAGTGAAGAAACAAAAGCAAAAACCACATGTTTTGTAATCAGGAATACTATTTTGCATGAGGGTAGCATAATTTCTGTAAAACACAACAAAAAGAAATATAGCTTTACACAATGGGATAGATTCTGTAACATTTGCAGAATGCAGCACATTTCGACGATATCAGTGCAAAAGTTGTGGACAATATGCAAATATGCCTCAGTGAACTTAGAATACGTTGGTGCATAACAGAATTGAGTAGCAGCATTGGCGTACTCACTACAAGTCACAGCCACTACATAATTCATGAAAATACTCTAATAAAGCCTGATGTGCATTAATAAAGCTACAGAAATTATACTATCCCAATGCAAGCTGCATGGCCTTTGAAAGTAATACATATCTTCAGCAATCCCTCCAGTAATGCCAGAGACAAGTACGGATGTTCCCGTATGTCATGTTTTAATAAAATGCAATTGCTGGAAGTCATGAATTCCGATGGAATCCATACAATTTCTAATAAAAAATTTTATAAAGGCAAAGGGCAATTGTGGCCACTTTGCTAGAGCTAACAGTAGCTAACAATGGGTGCAGGACATGTGTGGGGAACACAGGTGATGCACACTCCCAAGAGAATAGGGAGATAGAAAAGCAGATGTGGGGTATGGGGGAAGAAGAGGGGCATACATGAGTTATATTAGAATAGGAAAATATGACAGACAGCCAGAGGGGCATTGGCAGTTTTTTGGGGTGAGAAGAGGCCCCATGGTTTTGTTTTTTGGAGGACAGAAGGAAAGGACAAAACAGCAAAAGAAGAGGATAATGGCAAAACAGCAGATATGAACACATAACTAGTAGCACAAGATATGACAGACGAAGGTAAGAAATAAACAGTAAGGAAAGGTAAGATACACAGATAGTACCTTCTACACATGGGCAATGGAAAGATGACAAACAGGATGTGGATGCATATCAGCCATGGTGAAATGCAGAAGCATGTATGTACCAGTGCACTATTATATTACGGAATGTTGCAAACTGTGTGGCAGTCATATCTGGATGTGTGTAGCTAATGGCAGCTGTGTGCTGTAAGGTAATATATAGGGATTGCAGTACACACTGGATACTGAATCCAGTACCTAAGTAGTCTGTCAGCAGTATTTGCAAGAGTAAGCCAAGCAACAGCACAGATGCATAAAGGCAACCCAAGAAATGCTCGGAATACCAGCAGAGGACAGAATAGAACCTCCATCCATGCATGTGAAAGGCAAACAGCCAAGTACAGTGCCAAACATCAGAACTGTAATAAAGTGACAAAATGGCTGCTACTTACACAACTAGGTGTAGACAACTCAAACAGATGTGTAATGGAATGCATATGTCACAGACATATGCCATGTCAGAGGCAACATATAGGTGTAGACATGCATGTGTAACCTTCACTGGTGTAACAGGAAACTACTGGAAAGCAATGTTAATACACACTTACACACACACACACACACACACACACACACACACACACATGCACACCAATCACATGAAATAATATACATTCTGAAATCTCTGATTAACGCTACATAACAACTATCAGGTCATGCACATGAAGTACGACAAATTACACTGGGTAATATGTAACACACAAGTATAACAACAACTAGGGTGTTATTCAAGCAATAGCCAGCAACTTGTGTGCATATGTCCTGCATCAATATAATGCCCAAAGGGTTAGCACAAGTTGGCCTTCTGACAAAACAACTATATGAAAATGGATAAGAATTCCAAAGAAGTTGAACATATACCATGCATATGTGCAAGATATATGCCATACCTAAAAAGGGGTAAGAGAGGCACACAACATGACCCACATCAAGGAAGACATGGCAGCAAAGCTAAGTAGGCAAATGATAAATCAGGACAGCACTATGTAAGGTGATACATTGTAAATGCATGTGTACACCACATAGGGTAGGGTTGAAGTCAACCCAAGCTACAGTGAAGTGAATGGCCAATGCATGTCAAATTGCATTGTCAACGGCAAGAAAAATGGCCATGTATAAATGACACACACACACACACACACACACACACACACACACACACACACACACACACGTGCGTGCAGCTAACTAAATACACATATATACTGTTATGCCAATGTACAGCAACATGCAAAATAAACACCTGTGATAATATATATATATATATATATATATATATATATATATATATATATATATATATATATATATATAGATAAATATATATATATATATATATATATATATATATATATATATAGACAGATATATCACTGACCATGGGTATGACTGAGCAAAGGACAGTCCTCTGAACAACATTACAGCACATTAACATGAAGACAATGACTGCTCACAGTCCCAAGGTACAATATTGTTTCTGTATTAATCAGTATATGTGCAGAGACATGTACACCATTTACCAAAACATGCATGCAGAAATGTAACACAGGCCAAAAAAGACATATGTTACTATATAAATCAGCAATACCAAGGTGTATACATAAATTGTACAGTGGCAGTCTATGCATTTTGTAAAATAGGACTGCCCATATAATGCTGACACAGTTATATGATACAATATGGCACCATGATTGTCAATACATGCCGCACACAAAGTCAGTACATCACTGTGATAGCACAAGTGTCATACAAAGCAAAGGAACAAGGACAGATCCTGCTGTTGAACAGACATGACAGAGAAACCCACAAATCGTACCCAGCTCACTGTGTTATTTGTGGAGTATGACCAAAATGTTGTTTGTGAGTTACTATCAGTCCCACGTGTGTATACAGTAGAACTCTTGAGTCAATAGCAGAATGCTAACTGCAGAATGAATAATTCTGACATACAGGGCCACAGCATATTGAGCATAACAACAATTTCCTGTACTGCATGAATAGGAGTGCACACATACACATACATGTAATGAGTACCACATCTGCCCACATGAAGCAATGTATGCATCAAGTGCAGAAACTCATGGACATCAGCATGATGAGTGCATGTCTAATGTGGTAATCTGTGTGAAGCACCCATTACAACATAATACTAATTGTCACACATATGCAGTGTGCATTTGGCCATGCATCACATAAGCATGCCAGCAAAATGCTAAGCATGCACAAGTGTGCCAATACAGTCCAATAGCTCATATGGCAAACACCATGGAGGCAGCTGTATACAAGTGGATCACATGGACAATACTTACAGTCCTGAGGGCCTGCCCTGATAGGGAGGAACATCACAAATGCTCTCCTGGGCTATTTCCTACTACCATATGCAATGTAGGTCATGAATTTAAACTATAACAATGAAAACCACATGTCTATCAGGCTACACATTCCTGTGAAAAACATGATTGTTGTTAAACACAAACTGATGTGCGTATAAAAAATGTAACAGACATTAACTGCTATGCCTTCAACATATTATCTCTGCATATGAGAAGAAAGGTATATCACCATTCATTGCAGGTGTCATTAAAACCACATTCTCAGCTAGTATGCCTTAAAAAGATTATGCAGAAGGAGTATAATAAGAATTGCTGCTAGCTTATGGATATGCATGCACATGACACATTCCCTATGTCCTATTATCTATATTTATGGATGATTTCAATAGAGGTCCACATTAGGGCTGCTATATCCATCACAGAATGTGAGCAGGTTACTCCAGACAATGCCATGCATGTATAACATAGGTTATCTGTGGCAATCCTGCCATTACCTGGAAACGTGTTTATCAATCATCATTATGCATGACAAGCATGTGCACAGCCAGCACACTTTGACATTGTGACATATGAAGACAAGCATGCTAGAACACTGTGTCATGCAAAAAAAACTGCTACACTGTTATACCATTGCAAACCTGACAATGTAACACAAATACTATGCCCTGCATTAGGGAATAATTTATACAAATCCCAATACATTAATCAATAAACTGTCTGAGAAAATAGAATTATTTCCATGCTTCTTATCTTGTATGTGTGCCATGCATGTTTATGCCGGTGTGTGAATATGTGAACCACACACAACTGTAACCCAGGTGCCTGTGCAAGTAATGAGTCGTGTGAACAGCCACCAATTAACATATTTGTATAATGAACATATAATGAAATGGCTATCCAGTGGGAAATATAAAAGCTATATGAAAATGAGCTGAGAAAAGCAACAAGATCATTGGCTGACACAACATCAAATCTTTTGGAATGCAGCACAACACCCTAGAAAAAATGGACATGTATAAATGCAGTGACAGCCTGTGACATTTAAAACCATAGGTTATGTCCTACAAACAGCACTGGTTGCCTTTTAATGTATCAATGATCTACATACATTTATTATCAATTACTATGTATGACCTTGCAAAATGCAAACACTGTAATGCTGATTGGTGATTATGTAACAGGCAGATGTAAGTGAAGAAAAGGAGTGGCCATGTGCACAACTATCCCTAAACACAGGATACAAGTGTTTTATAACCAAAGCATCCGCAGTCTTGTAGGCAGAAGTGCTACCCATGTTAAACTGAAGTGCATGCCAGATATAGTCCGCCAATAACAGTGTGTCTACCGAGACAGCAGACACCGACTCAGTATGTAAATAGGTAGGCTATGCACAACAGATCAGTCACTGAGCACCACATACAGACAAACAGGTGTGCTAACACCTGCTATACAAGCAGCAGACAAATCATTACTAACTTATATGTGAACAACTACAACCCAAAACACTGTGACTGTTATACATAACTGACTTCCATCTAGTTTGTGACGTAGAAGTCACAACATTACCTTCAGCAAACATGGCCTGCTCCTAACTCATATGTAAATATATTTTTTATGAAATTCATACTAGTACAGGGATTGTATGACTATTGCACTTGCCTTACAGATACATGATGAGTATTCTTATATTCGTAGTAGTATGCAAGGAAACACAAAACAAGCCAAGCCTCTAACAATGATCACATCTATTCTAGGTACAAAATGTGAAAATGTAATCAACACACCTCTGCCCCTGTGCTGCTCCTCCAGTCTGTGCATCTGCTTGATGCACAAAGCATGATTCCTAACGCGTTCTTCATCACCTGCAAAAAGTAAAAAGCATGTATGAATGAAACTATGTAGGTATAAAATAACACTGAAATACATTGTGCAGCTTATGTTCTGTAACATTTGCATTGAATAACATTACATAATCTGTATACACAAGTTTTGATGTGTCACACACAATACTTTACACAGTGGAAGATTAATGAACACAAATTGGAGGACCTTATATTCAAACCTGCAAATCTCAGCTATCTTCACAAAATAACCATGACACCTACCTGCCTAGCTAATCCATCTTGGCTAATATGACATGGAGGAAATGCAGTTAAACAAAATCAGAGGTATGATGGTGCAGGGGTGGGTTAGTAACATAGATCACGGCTTACACATAGGTTCATAGGAGATTACTAGGCTAAAGGCTCAAGAGCCGATACAAGACTAGCCAGTTTTACACAGTTTTTCCCAAATTTTAATCCCTAGGTGAAAGATAACAAGGTTCAGCAAGTGGGGTTTACAGACTACCTCTGTCCATAAGGGACGTGGGTGCCACCCCAGGAGTGAATTTGTGACTTCCCATCCATTGGTCCAAATTGTGCCTGTAGATGGTCAGGGAAGGGCTCTGCTTCACATGAATAGGAAGCCTATTCCAGAAGAGTTTCAATCTCTGGGACACATATCTGTCTCTCCAGCATGATCTTTTTAAGTCACAGATCAGGTTTAGATCTTTGGAGTAGGTAACTCTCATGCTGTTAGTTTTCCAAATATGCAACATTTCCATTAGGGCTGGATCAGAGACTGTCTTGTAGGTCAAGCACAGATCACCCCTCAGTAATCGGTAGGAAATGGAATACAGCAATAGGGTTTTTAATTGGTCCACATATGACATTGCTGGTTACACCCTGTATTTTTTTGGTGAGAAACCTCTGAGGATGTTCCAACTGTCAGCTGTTCCATGTGCCTGGGGACATACATGCCAAAGGGTGCATTGTACTTGATTATTGGTCTGATGAGGGCTTAGTACAATGGTGCTATGACATCCTTAGATCAAGATGCCATGCCCTTACTTATAAGCTGAGCCACACAGAAGGATTTCCTCACCACCATGGACACATGGTGGTCAAAGCTCAGATTACTATCTATCTGAGTACCCTGATCTCTTACCACTGGGTCCACCCTTAGGGGAGTGCTAGCAATGTTGCAATTTGCAGAGGAATTGCGGTGGTAGTGCTGCGGTAGCATTGTCATAGGTTCATAGGTTCATACTAGGCTATCTGCCCTGGGGCAATTATAAGCCTAGCCCGATTCTGTATGGCTTACGCCACCCCTTGATTTGAGTATACTGTGCCCTTTTTAAGGTTTAGTTTACTGTGCATCTGTCTAATAGTGACACGGGAGTAATCCCTGGGACAAACCTACGATCCCCCATCCACTTATCGAGATTCTTCTTGAAGAGATTCAGTGAGGTGCTCTGCCTCACATGAACTGGAATTCTATTTCAGAGCGAAGGGAGCCTCTGGGTTATGAACCTGTCCCTCCAGCAAGTTCTATTTATTTCTGTGCTGAGGTTCAAGTCCCTCGAGCATGTGGCTCTAAGGGATTTAGATTTACTGAGGTGGAGCATGTCCATTAATTCTGGATTTGACATAGCTTTGTATGTCAGGCATAGATCGCCTCGAAGTAGGCGGTATGCAACTGAGTAGAGGTGGAGTTTTTTTTAACCGAGCAGTATATGGCATCTGTTTGAGACCCTTGATCCTCTTGGTGAGATACTTTTGGGGTCTTTCTAATTGCTGCAGGTGTCGGGTAAGGTACATCCCAAAAGGGGCATTGTATTCTATGATGGGCCTGATGAGGGATGAATAAAGGGGCACGATTACCTCTTTTGATCTAGATGTGAAACCCTTCGTGATGAGGTGGGCTATGTAGAAGGTCTTTCTAACCACTTTGGCAATGTGGTTTTCAAAGGAGAGATTGCTATCAACTTGGGTCCCCAGGTCTCTAATAACTTTCTCTGTACTTAATGGGTTTCAACCTATGTGGTAATTTGTGGGCACATTGTTTTTGCCAAAGGGTATGACTATACATTTTTTGGCATTTAGCTTTAAACCATGGCACTGGCACCAGTTATCTGTCTCTGTGAGACCTTTTTGAAGGATGTTTGTGTCAGATGGAGAGTTGATTATGGCGCCCCAATTTGCAGTCGTCTGCGAACTTGGTGAGCCATAGTCCTCCCACGTTTGCCTGTACCTCGGAAAAGTATATACCGAACAAGAGTGGTCCCAGGACAGAACCCTGTGGGATGCCACTTGTGACCGGTTTTGAGTCTTACATGGCTCCAGCAACTCTCACTCTGTGGGTTCTGACTTTGAGCCAGTTTGCGACCCATCTTGTGACATAGGGGTTTATATTTAAGCTGGATAGCTTATCTATGATGCCCGAGTGGGGTATTGTGTCAAATGCCTTTGCAAGGTCCAGATAGGCTGTGTGGACTACCTTTCCTTCATCTATGGCTTTGGTGACTGTTTCAAAGAAGTCAACCAGGTTCAAAAGGCAGGATCTGCCCTTGGCAAAGCCGAACTGGGTAGGATCTAGTGTCTGTAGGTCCCCAATGTCTTTGTTTATGAGCTCCATGATGATCCTCTCCATAGCCTTGCAGACTAAGCTAGTCAGGCTTATGGGGCGATAGTTTCCAGGGTCCGTAGATGCTCCACCTTTGTGGAGTGGGACCACTGTTGCTGTACGCCATTCTGTGGGCACATATCCTGTAGTGAGGCTGAGATTGTATAGCTGTTTTATTTGAGGGATTAGTTCCTCTTGTAGTTCATGTAGGACGCAACCTGGGACGCCATCTGGTCCCATGGAAGCAGTGTTTTTTGCTTTGGAGAGGGCAGCCTTCACCTGAGCATCTGAGATGTTTGGGAGGCAGCCTTCTGCCGGGATAGATATTTGCTCTTTTGGGGGTGGAGAAGTTTGCACTGAACCTGTCTGCCAGGATATTGGCGATGTCTGTGGGTTCAGTGTATTTTTTGTCGTTTAGAATCAACTCAGAACAAGTCTGGGAGTTGCATCCCTGGTTTCTAACATAACTGAAAAAAG
This sequence comes from Protopterus annectens, assembly GCF_019279795.1. Taxonomy (NCBI): domain Eukaryota; kingdom Metazoa; phylum Chordata; order Ceratodontiformes; family Protopteridae; genus Protopterus; species Protopterus annectens. The sequence goes on from NC_056727.1 coordinate 441,310,803, forward strand.
CCTTATGATTGTCTTTGGTGTCCTGTGCAATTTTTCTCTCGAAGCTGGCCTTGGAGGATTTTATGAGGGATTGTAATTTTTTGCTAGTACTGATCAGAGATGCCTTCCCTATTAGGGATTTCACTCTATCATGTAGTAGCTTCCTCCTTCTGTTGTACAGTTTATTTATGGCAGGGGTCCACCAGACTGGACGCCTGCCTTTGGATGATTGGGTCTTGGTTTTGTTTGGGATAGCATGATCCATGCATTCCTGGAGATGTCCGTAGAATGCATTTATATAGGATTCTGCAGTTTGGGCTGTAGTTTCCACTGGCCCTGGGGCCTGGAAGGATTCCACTTCGGTTTTGAGAAGTGAGAAGTTCGCTTTGAGAAGTTTTTCACTGTGGTTTTCTGGGCTGTTTTTGGGGTCGGGATGTGGACATCCAGTGAAATTAATTTATGGTCTGATCTTACCAATGAGGGATATACTTCTGGTGTGGAGCATAGAGTCCCCATGTTGGTAATGATCAGGTCTAGTATGTTGTCCCCTCTTGTGGGAGTGGTGACTAGTTGTTCCATAGTATTTGAGTTTATAATTTCCAGGAATCTTTGTGCTAAGGTGCTGGGGCTTGAGTAGTGCTTCCAGTCAATGTTTGGGTAGTTGAAGTTGCCCAATATAATGGTGTTCGGAGAGATCTTCATGTTCTCCAATGTTTTCAGGCAAGCCGAATGGGATTCCTGACTTTGAGAGGGTGGTCTGTAGGATGCTATAAACTGAAAAGCAGTCTTGCCCACTGTTAGTTGCACATGGATGGTCTCCGATACTTCGTGCAATGCCACTAACCTGGAGGTGTGGATATCCTTGATAAATATGGAAACTCCCTCCTTTGTGGTTCGGTCCGGGTTTTGGGGCGAAAAGCATGATATGAGGTATAGCCTGGTAGTGCTGGGGTGCTCTCTGGAGCCTTGAACCAGGTTTCTGTCACTGCACAGATATCGATGTTCTCCATACTGAGGAGAGCTTCGAGTGCGTGCATCTTGAGGTTAAGACTTCTGGCGTTTAGCAGCATTACCCTTAGTTTCTTGTTCCTTATGCTGTCTATGGGGTGGGTTTGACTTTTGAGCCTTGCCTAAAAAGCCACTATGGGGGGAGCAAGAGCCTTTGCCAGTAGCCGAAAGCCCAGTGGTGACAGGTGCAAGCCGTCCCTGGCGGCAACGTGGCTTGTCGAGCATGTCATCCCAGGCTGACAGACACTGGATCCCCTTTGAATGACACCAAAATTTTAGCCAATTGTTAAAATCGATCATTTTGTCTTTGTACTGTGGCATCATTCTAGGTGAGGGTAAGATGCTGCTCAAGGTCAGGGTCATACCAGCCTGGGCTACATGATCAGAGAGCTCCTCTATGTCTCTTTTCATGTAGTCCAGGGAGGTACGTCTCAGGTCATTCACACCAGCATGTACAATAACTGAGTCATATTTGTATTTGCTTTGGAGTGACCTGAGTGCTTGTGTTATGTGGCGGATCCTAGCGCCCGACAGGCAGCTCACTGTGACCTTCTCTTTATTCAGCCTGGTGAGCGGGACGTCAGTGTGTCTGACAATAGAGTCACCTATAACAATAGTATCAGGTGTGTTATTCAGCCTTAAGGGCTGTGGCTGCTTGGCACACTGACTTTGTGGGTTATGTGTTGTGTGTGTTTTGTTTTGAGGTAGCGTTTGCTTGGATGTCTGCCTTGGAGGTCTCTGTTGCTTAGGTAGATTTTTATTTAGAGCCTTCGAGTATGTTTTTGTGTATTTATGTGTTTGGTTCGCTGATGTGGTGGGACTATGTGATACTGGAATTGTGTTGTGTGAGGTTACCTTCTCCTCCTGACTGGTTACACCAGTTTTGAGATGAGAGAGCTCAGCCTCCAGTTTGGCTAAATAGTTGCATCTCTCACATATATTTGAACCTGTTTGGAGGAGGAGAGGGTTGTCCGTGTACATGAGACAGTTGTAACATTGCCTCAAAATTCCCAGATTCACCAGCTGGACTGGAGAGGAAACCATTGACTGACCTTTGGACATGCTGGAGTAATAGGGAAACTGAATTTAAGATGGACCAATAGAGGACAGGGTAATCGTAGAGATTATAAGAGTAAGTAGTGCTTATGGTTTAATAGTGCTAACTTGTAGGATTACTTAATTGGACCAGTGAAGGGCCTTAGAATGAGAATATGGTGTTTAAATTGAGAGATAGAGCAGTTCTAAGGGAAAAAGTGAAGAGCAGACTTTGTGGAGCTAGGAATAGTTTAAACCCAATTAGGCGGAGCTGCCCGTTGTTGCGCTATGCTCAAAAATGCGCAAAACCGCGCAAAAGAGGGTTTTAAGAGAGGAAGATGAAGGAGTTTTGGAAATGACCCAGAATGGCCAATAAAACTACAGTTTCAAGTCAGTAACCACTCCCACAGGGGCAGACAGGCTGCTCAATGTTTTTCACTGCCACTGATCAACAGAGAGACTTTCCTTTAGCCCAAGCAAAAATGGCCTCACAGAAACTTACAAACAGTTCAAGAACAGCAAGCCTGTAAATGAACTTTTTTAAATCTCAGAAAAGTGGGAAAAAAGCAAGGTTTTTTTTTTGTTTTTTGTTTTTTTAGAGATAGCAGAGGTTAACAAGTATCAGCAAGTTATAACAGTGCAGTAAATGACCCCACACAAGAGTGCTAGGTCTCACAGTAAGACGTTGTCCTGTTCGATTCTCAGCTAGAGCGTCTTCTGTGTGGAGACATGCCTGAATGGGCGTACCTTAGTTGAAGGTTGTGCATCAGGGCTGGCAACTTGGCACGTAAAAATCTACTGCCAGTCATTAGCGGACCGGAGTTCCGCTGTGGCGACCCCTAACCGGGAAAAGCCGAAAAACACACCAACAACACAATAACTTAATTTCCCAAAGGGTATTATTATGCACATCTTCACATTTACTTTGAGACCATGGCTCTGACATTAATCATTAGTCTGTGTCAGACTTTTCTGTGGGATATCAAAATCATTTGGGGAGTCAGCGATTGCCCTCAACTTGCAGTCATCAGCAAACGTGGTCAGCCGAAGGCCATCTACATTTGTCTACACATCTGAGAAGTATATCCAAAACAGGTGGGGGCCCAGCACTGAGCCCTGTGGTACTTCAATGGTGACTGGCTTCTAGCTGGATCTGGCTTCCCCCACTCTAACAACATGTGCCCTATCCATGATCTATTTTGCTAGTCATCTGGTGATGTAGAGGATTACACCTAAATTTGTGAGTTTGTCTATAACACGGCACAGTGGTGCAGTGGTAGTGTTGTCGCTTCACAGCAAGAGGTTCTTCAGTTTGATTCTTGGCTGGAGTGCCTTCTGTGTAGAATCTGCATGTCCTCCCTGCATTCATGTGGGTTTTGAACGGGTGCTCTGTTTTCCTCCCACGTTGTAAAGACATGCGTCTGCACCATTTCTCCCCGGGCCTATGCTGAAAAATGGCTTTATTCCAAGTCAAACTTTCCCGGTAAACAAATGTTAAATAAATAAATAAATAATAATACCTGAGTGTGGAATTATGTCAAATGCTTTGGCCAGGCCAAGGTAGGTCATATGCACTGTCTTACCCTAATCCATGGCCTTAGTGACATTCTTAAAGATGTTCACCAGATTGAGCAGGCAGGACCTGCCCTTGATGAAGCTGAATTAGGTTGGGTGTAGATTCTGGAAATTTTTTATGTCATTGTTAATCAGGTCCATGATTATCCATTCCATAGCCTTTCATATGAGGCTAGTCAGACTTCTGGGTTGTTTGTTTCCTGTGTCCTCTGATGGTACACCTTATGCAGGGGGATGACTGTTGCTGTCCTCCACTCTACTTGGAAAAAGAATGTCTGGAGACTGTGGTTAAATAGAGATCTAAGTGGATCTTCTAGGTCATGTTTCAAGCTCTCTAGGCACTCTGGATTATGTCAGGGCCCATTGATGCCATGTTTCTAGCATTAGAGTGTGTAGTAATGACGTGTTCTTTTGTGATGACAGGCAAAGGAATGGTAGGGGCAATTTCATGAGGAGTGACCGGAAGTGAAGAGGGGATGAAATTTGAACTGAATTTATCAGCCAGCAGGTTTGCTATTTCTTTTGGATGAGTATAGGTAGTGCCACTTACAACAGACTCAACACATTGTTGAGTGTTTCCCTTAAGATTTCACACACAACTAAAAAATGCTTTGTGGTTATACTATCCTTGGGAGGCTATTTTAGTCTGATATTTAGCTTTTGAAGGCTTGACTAGTTCTCTGATTTGCCTACTGAAACTAATGAGGGATTTGTTTTCTCTGTTGTGCACTCTCTCACTTACTTCTAGACAGGAATTTCTTCGTTCTGTTGTATAGTCTATTTATGCCAGTGGTCCACCAGGGTGACTTGTTTTTCCAGCTAGACCTGGGTTTATTTTGATCAGGTGCTGTCATTTCTATGCAGTTGTTTAAGTGGTTGCAAAGGTTATTTATGTATATTTCAGCATAGGCTTCTGTGTTTTTGGGTTAGGGAGAGCTTTGAAATTATCTATGCCATCACTTAATGGAAGGTAATTTGCCTTGAAAACAATCTTTAGGATTTTAGGGTTTGATGGTGATTCTACCGTTACATTTATTTCAAAGGAGACCGATTTATGATCTGATGTAACCAATGAGGATATTGCGCTGGGGGGGTGCAATGCTCCCCCTTGTTTGTGAGTTATATTTTAAGGATATTTGAGCCCCTAATGGGAGTACAGATCAGCTGCTGTAGAGCATTTGCATTGACAAAGTCTAGGAATCTCTAAGCCTGCATGTTGGTGGTTGTGTATGTTTCCCAGTTTATGGAGGGGTAGTTCAAATCACCCATTTGTTGAGTGTTGGGCTGAATGGTAAGTGATTCTAGTTACTTCAAGTATGCTTAGTGGTTTTCATGGTTCATAATTGTGGAACTGTAGCTAGTGATGATATGGTGGGGGCTTTTGCCTATAGTCATCTGGAAATGGATTCATCCTGCTTGACAAATCTAGAGGTGTGATTGCTTTTTGTGTAAATAGAAACACCTCCTACTTCATTTTTTCCTTTATAGAGTGTGATCTGAATATGTGATAGGCATTGCAGCAGTGCACTGCTGGGGTGCTTTCTGCAACCTTGAACCATGTCTCTGTAACTGCACAGATGTCAGCATTCTCCAGGGAGAGGAGAGCTTCAAGGGAATGCAGTTTATTGTCAAGACCCCTAGTATTGAGTAGTAGTACCTTCAGCTTGGCATTAGAAGAATTTATTACAATGGTAGGTCTGTTGGTTTGGCACTAACTGAAAATGGCAATGTGGGGGAGACTAATGCCTTGGCCAGTATTCAAAAGTTTAGCAGCAACAGGTGCAGACCATATCTGGCAAAGCAGCATGGTCTGTTGGTTATGTTGTCCTATGCTGACAAATAATGAATCTTCTTGGAATGACACCAGTAGCTAATCTAATTGTTGAAGTCAATCATTTTGGTATCATACTTGGTGAGGGTAGAATGCTGCTCAATGAGGGGATCATACCAGCCTGTGAACACATATTCAGAGAGGTCCATCATGTCTTTCTTCATACAGTCCAGGAGGGTATGTCTTAGGTCATTCACACCCACATGGACTATGACTGAGTCGTACTGGTACTTATGGTTGAGTGACATTATTTCCTGCATGATCTAGCGAATCCTGGCCTCTGACAGGCAACTGACTGTAACCATCTCTTTATCCAATCTGGTGAGGGGGATGTTTGTGTGCCTCACAATGAAGTCTCCTAAGACAAAGGTGTTTGAATGTGTGGTGTTTTACCTAATGGAGTTGCTTGTGGAGACACTGTGATGTGCTGACTTATTTTTCTTTGCATATGGTTTCTGAGGGCAGTGTACTGGTGGCATCTGAGGTTTTGGGAAGTTACTTCTGAGTAACTGTGCATATGTTGGTTTATGTGTCAAGATCTTATTTAGTAAGGGAAATGATGTGCGTGTGCTGACATCTTGTCTGTCATTTGATGTGTCAGTATGTGAGAGTCATGTCTCAATTTTCATAGTGTAACTACATCTCTCAACATACTGTGTTTGTTTCTTCCAGGATTAAGTGTCTGTCAGTATACATAAGACAGTTGCTACATTGCCTCTGGATGTCCATGTCCACCAGTCTGGCCACAGAGATTGCAAGAACATGCCTATCCATGGTTTCAATGTTGTTACTATGGGTTTAACCAAGGAAATGAATGGGGACATTTAATTGGACTGAGATGATAGCACACGGATGAAGAATAGATGCTATACTCAGTGTGAACTGCAGCTATCCAACAAGATGATACTGCTCAGATGCTCCTAGAGCAGCAGGGGGACTGGAGAAGATTGCAGAGATAGTTATTCTAAAGGAAATTTTAACTTGAAAGCATTTGCATCTATACAGGGCACTGCTAACTGCTCCTGAGAGAAAAGCTGACTAGTGTAAACACTGGGCTTATATAGAATCAGAAAAACAAGCCCTACAGACCAATCAGGAAAACACACAATAAGCTTTTAGCCAGCAGCCCCAATTCAAATATGTTTACTACAGCACAACTCTGCCACAAGAGTGCAGTCACAAAACCCTCCTAATGCAAAAATGCTGGTTTTAGAGCTGAAATGCAGGGAAACCACACAATTAAGCTACTACAGTCCTATAAAATTAGCAGACACAGTGTAATTAAGTACTACAGCAGCAGTGGAAACAGTTCAGCTGCAAAACTCTATGAAAGTGTGAGAAATGTAGCAATTGCTACATGATTCTTATGAAATATAGTCAAAATAATCAGCAGAAGTGCAGATTGATACTTATTTTCATTATTTTAGCAGTGGATGGTTTTAGATGCAGCAGATTCTCTGTAACTCTCTGACAAAGTAGCCAAACCAAAATCAGCTCTGAGTAACTGAGCACAAACCCACGCAAACACTAGGCTTATACAGAACCAGAAAAACAAATACACAAAGCCTACAGACCAATCAGGAAAACATATAATAAGCTTTCAGCCAGCAGCCCCTAAGACAGATAGATGTGGTACAGCACATTTCTGCCACAAGATTGCAGTCAGAAAACCTTCTTAATGTAAAAATATTGGTTGTACAGCTCAAGTGCAGAGAAGCCACACAATCTAGATACTAAATTCCTGTAAAATAGCAGATATAATGTAATTATTACAGCAGCAGCCGCTGAAATTGTTCAGCTTTGAAACTCTACTAAAGTGTGATAAATGTAACAAGAAAGGCTTCTTATGAAATACTGTGAAAACCAATCAGCAGAAGTGCAAAATCATACTTTCATTCTTTTAGCAGTGGATGACTCTAGACGCAGCAGATTCTCTGCAACTCTCAATTGAAGTAGCCAAACCAAGAGTAGCTCTGAGGAATTGAGCACAAACCCATTCAAACACTGGACTTATATAGACTCAGAAAAACAAGTTTTATAACAGCAAGGCCTACATATCAGCAAGGAAAACACACAATGAACTTTCAGCCAGCAGCCCCCAACTCAGATAGGGTTGCTAAGCACATGTCTGCCACAAGAGTGCAGTCAGAAAACCCTCTTAATATACAAATGCTGGGTTTAGAGTTCAGGTGCAGGGAAACCACACTGTCTAGATACTACTGTCCTGTAAAACTAGCAGACACAATGTAATTAAGTACTACAGCAGCAGCGGAAACAGTTCAGCTTTGAAACTCTACTAAGTAAAGTGTGGGAAATATAACAATTAATACATGTTTTATGAAATACAATAAACATAATCAGCAGAAGGGCAAAATGATACTTATTTCCATTGTTTTAGCAGCGGATAGCATTAGATGCAGCAGATTCTCTGTAACTCCCAGGTGAAGTAGCAAAACCAAGAGCAGCTCTGAGGAACTCTTACCAGATGGTTAAAATACAGTTCAATGTGCTGAGCATCATTTGTAAACAAAGATTTTCAAGCGTGACTGCATGTCAACACAGGCCTCACAACACAAAAACACAACAGTAACATGTCATACCTCAGACAGTAGAACACTGTCATATAACACACAGCTGATCTTAACAAACAGCTATGAATTCCTAAAATAAGAACAAACTTAAAGCATCAGTTATTATGTATGCTATTTTATGTGTGATGAAATAATGCACTGTTATTGGTTGTTTTAATCACATGACACACATTGGGTAGTATATAAGGTGTTGTTTTAAATGTATTAGCAGTTCTGAAGAAGACTTCCTATAAGATGAAAGTGCTAGACTGCATAGACTGCTAGACTGCATTTTTGACATTAAACTGGTCTTTTGGGGTTCCTGTGCCTCCATCTGGTTTGTTTGATTTTTGGTTCTCGGTTTGTTCTTATTTTTGGTTTATGGCTACTGGAGGAGGCTGTGGAGTACCCAATTCTGACTTGATATCACAAATTTGTGCTGGGATTGGTAACCTTACAGTCCTGTTGGAGCAAATTAATCAGCAGTTCTATGGCAATAATGGCACTTCCAATGGTACTTCAAATGGTATCAACTCCCAAATGGAACTATGTTCAAGCACCCTGTCTTCTTTGTCAAATCAATTAGGCGAGTGTGATCATACAAGGGAAAATAACCATGAACTAATGGATTTTGAAACATGGAAGGCTGATATTTTTGAATTTTCCATGTCCAAATCCAACCATGTTAAAGCCAACCACAACATGGTAGGTCAACATTCATTGTCCAACTGAGACTTTTTGAGCAGAAATTGCTTGCATTTAAAAAGCTACAACTCGAGAATGCCTATTTACACAAAAATTTTAAAAGAGGATTGGTCCCTAAGGGGTTACGCTTGTGGCATTTCCCAAATGGTGTAGAATCTCGTTCTGATTTTCACAAATTGCTGCTTAATATATTCAACAAAGCAGGGTTTGACATTATACATTTAATTATACATGAGAATGAGGTCAAGTTAGACCAATTATCCCATGATTTGGACATTCTTAACACCAGTATTACGAGTGATGGTCTGTTTGATCATTACTATACTAACTACAGTAATCTGTTTTGAAAATTTATGATACTTGTGAGGAGATCAAAAACAGAAAATTGAAAATGTTGCAGAGAGATGTGGAGGCTTACATGAATGCGGATGCCTATCCTGCACCTAGAGCTCTTGACCCACCTCAGCGAATCGGAGTGCAGTATTCAAGTGATGGGCAGGATGAGCTTTCTTATTCATGCATTACTGCAGGTGAGGGCCTGCATGAGGAAGCTACTCATGGCGTGCAGCTGATCAGGCGTTTGGAAAGACTCTTACTGAAAGGGAATGATAAGAGTGGTGGCCTTGAAAATGGTAATACAAAACATTCTTCAACAGCAAATGTTAGTTCTAATTGAAATGACTTTAATACTAATCCTAATTTCGAGTGACTGGGAGCTAGACCGAAGGCAGCGCATTTAAACAAAGACTGTCCCAAGAAAAAGAACACTTGGCAAAAAAACTCAAAGGGGAAAAAATTTACAAGGAAAAAGTTCTACTAAAGGATCAGGTAAGTAGTCCAAAGGAATCATCACTGAGTTAGATTTTACCTACTGAACAGTTAGTGCTTCCATGATGAGATTGAGACTACCAGCCATTCATGGTAATGAAAACTGTTTTTATTTTACAAAATTGCTTATTGGGACTGAAAGTAATGGCGAGGTAGGAAAAATGTTAAACTTTGTGGATGTTTCTGGTGACAAAGTTAACAATGATATTGTGATAAATACTAGAGCTGATTTTTTTGTCACCAATACATATTAATGGTTCAATGTCAACTCTTCTCATACTGACAAGTATGTATTCAATGGCTTGTTTGATAATTTTGATTCTCAAGAGGACTCAACAGACATGTGTACTTACTCTGGTACAGCTGAGGACAATTTTTTCAACAATATTGGTACTGACAGTATGGTTGGTTTGTCTGTAGGGACCAACAGTATTAGTAATAGTGCTTGCAGTATCATGTATCAAACTAGTGAGAATGTAAATGAACAGTTGTGTCTTTGTAATGCTATTATGAATGACAGATTAATATCTGATGATTTCAGTTTGGTTAGTATTACTAAAGATAATTCAAGCAGTAATTCTGAATGCAACAATACCATAGTTGATGGCAATTTGGCAATCTTTGATAATGATGGTGGTTTCATGGTGAATGATTTAAACCATGTAAATTTAATTGAAATGGAAACTAATTGTATGGCAACAATCAGCCTGAACAGTGACATAAATATGGTATGTAATGATTTAAGTAATGTACCTTGCTGCATTCAGAATTTAGATAAGGATTCACCATGTATAATTTTTCTAACGTTTGTATTACTTCTAAACATGCTGACGTTTTATGTAAAGGTCTAACTTTTGTGCCTGCTAGAAGGTCCAGTTTAGCAGAGACTTTAATAGACCTTAAGTTATACATACGCAAACTGAACGTGGCTTTATGATTTAATTCTGAATCTACTTGTTCGGTATTGAATAAATCTGGTGCCACGAGAAAAGCCAGTTCTTTCAATCCACCTTTGAACAACTGGCTTAGTCTATTTAAAAAAATATGTAAAAGAGAAATAAGAAGAATATATTATGACAATTCAAAAGTTATTAGAATTAGCAATCTTTCTAAGGATGAGGAACAACTGTTTAGTGAATTGTGTAACAATAAAACCATTAGGGTGATGAAGCCAGACAAAGGTGGGGGTATAGTTATCATGAATGTGGAAGATTATAACATTTGTATGTATGAATTGCTTTTTACAGGCACATATATTCAAGGTTCCAAAAATGAGCTTAATATAGCTTATTCTAAAATTGACGTCTGTCTTTATGACATGTTAATGCAGGGGCAAATTGTTGTGGATATCTACAACTATCTTTCCAATGACAATCCACTGGTTGCGGGTATCTTTGGTATACCCAAAATACACAAAGATATTCACAACTCACCTTTGAGGCCTATAGCTGACGCTGGTAGGAGTAAGGCATTTTGCATAGCCAGATTCATAGATTACCTTCTCCAACCATCGGTTAATGCTATAGAGCACATTTGTAGAGATTCATGGGATCTCTTGTCTAGGTTGGCAACACTTCAGTTTTGTAAGGATTGTATTCTGGTAGCCATTGATGTGCAAAATTTGTATTCGGTCATCCCACACAAGGAAGGGTTAGACTGGCTTGAGACAATTTTATTTGAAGTGGGTAATTTAAATATGAACAACATCAGCATAGTTAACACATTAATGGAACTAGTGCTACACAATAATTTTCTATTCTTTGAAGGACAGTTGTTCAAACAATTAAGTGGAGTTGCTATGGGGGCCTCTTGTGCCCCCAGTTTTGCCAACCTAGTCATGGCCTTTTGGGAGAGGAGATTTGTGTTTAATAGTTCCTTTGCCAACTGTTGAACCTTCTAGACCAGGTTCCTGGATGATATTTTTATCATCTGGGTTGAGTCGAAGGCCAAATTGATTGAATTTTTGGATTACATCAATGGTAGTACATCCTTTTTGAAATTCACCCATATGGTTGACAAGGATAAGCTGGCTTATCTTGATGTAGTTATTAGTAAAGATTATAGCAACGACTGTTTTAGTTCCAGCATTTTTCGGAAAAATACATTCTTAAATTCCTATCTCCATTTCAACAGTTGGCATCCCATTTTTCAAAAAAGAGCCATTGTCAAAGGTCAACTGGTCTGATTGGCTTGCTTGAATTCTAAGGATGATACCTTTATTACAGAGATAGATAAGTTGTTGGGTATGTTTTTAAAACAGGGGTACCCATTAGACATGTTGAAGTCTGTCAAAGATGAAGTGTGTGGCAAAAGGGAAAGGGGTATTTTTAAACCATTATTGCCAATTGTTAATGGTAGTACTCAGATTATACCACCAGATTTGTCTACAACTATGAGTACATCGAGGCCAGAGGTATTTTATGAGCCGTCTTTAATTGTTACTTTTTCTATTGACACACCAAATTGCGGATGCAATCAATACGTTTTGGCCTATAATTAATAACATTGATGATGCCAAGAATTATTTGGTGTTAAGCCAAAGGTTGTATTTAGAAAGGGGAGAACCTTCAAGAATTTATTGGAGATGAGAGGGGTCGACGAGAGCAATAGTAGGCCTAGGGGTATGTTTAAATGCCAGCATTGTAGCCAATGTCAACACATTTTGGTGTGTGAGTCATTTTCCATTAATGGTAAAAAAATGTCTGTTAAAAGGTTTTTTAATTGTACCTCTAGGTGGGTTGCTTATGGGGCTTTGTGCCAATGTTGTAAGGCTTTCTATATAGGTAAGACAGGCCATAAGTTAAAAGATAGAATATATGAACATATCAATGAAGTTAAAAAAGGCAAGTCGACCAATGCACTTTACAGGCACATTTCCCTATATACAGATCATTACTTTAAATTTGTGGTTATAAATTACATTGAACACGACCCTAGGAGTTATTATATAGATGAGCATCGCAACAAGAAAGTATTGATTTGGATTTTGAGTTTTGATGCACTTACTCTACTGGGTTTGAATGATTCTTGTTCAGTTACCCTGATTTTAAAGTTAAAAAGTTTGGAGGGATAATGAACATATGTGTATTTGTATTATAAGTTATTCATATGTGCACATTTGGTTTCATTCTTTCTCACTTTTTGCATGTTTTTTAAGTTTAAGCATAAGTTTGTATGTATGTTATTTTATGTGTGATGAAATAATGTACTGTTAATGGTTGGTTTTATCACATGACACACCTTGGGTAGTATATAAGGTGTTGTTTTAAATGCATTAGCAGTTCTGAAGAAGTCTTCCTGTAAGACGAAAGTGCTAGACTGCATTTTTGACATTAAACTGGTCTTTTTGGGTTCCTGTGCCTCCATCAGCTATGAATTCCTGTTCATCACATACATCAGAATGTAGTTTAAGTTGGATGTCAGTAAATATATACAGATATTTTGCTGTTACATTATAAATTATACATTATACATCACAAATATCCCTGATATCTAGGAATATCCCTGATCTACAATCAAAATGTATATCTGTCCATCTCACCCCCTCCAAATAATAGTATGAGAAGGGTAGTGAATTGAAATTAATGAACAATGACAGAGTTATACAGTACATTCAATTTGCCAGTATTAACATATTCTACATTCATTATACAGAACAATCCCACTATGTTCAAATCTTTACACATAAAACTGTAATAAGAGAACTGCTTTTGGCAGAAAATTATAGATAGCAAAGATATTTGTGGAAATCCAACCAATACACTCTATAGTGTGTGCAAAACACCTGTAAACATCAACAAGCAAGTATCTATAAAAGCATTTTTAAAATGTTTAAATGCACACACGGCAAAATTTAATGAACAATATCCCTTATGTGGATTTGAACCCACAGTTAGCCATGATATATGCAAGTTGGTCTCTTGCTTTACAGTTTGAGCTAACAGAATGCACAATACCTTCCTTCTTAACAAACTACTATTGTGTGTGTGCATCCACATTCTTGTGGATAATAGAGAAATATGCAACTATCCAACACCTAAATTCTACAGGCCCTCATGCTTTGCACAACTGCCAGATAGCATCAACTTAAAACATATGGTATACACTCAGACCTGCACTGGTCTTCAACAGACAGGTATTTAACAATACTTTGCATAGGATCATAGGATCATAACAGGTTATTAGGCTAATGGCACTAGAGCCTTTGTAAGCCTAGCCATTCATGCCCCAATTTTCCCAATTATCAATGCCCATGGGCAAGAACAGCTTTGGTATACACCTGTGATTTAAGGCATCTACAAACTGTCCCTGTCCATAAGAGCCACAGGTGACAAGCCGGGGGTGAATTTGTGATTTCCCATCCATTGGTCCAAACTGGGTTTGAATAGGCTTAGGGAAGACCTCTGTTTTACATGAATTTGGGAGTCTGTCCCAGAGAAGCGGTAATCTCTCAGACACATACCTGCCCCTCCAACGTATTTTATTTATGTCACAGATGAGGTTTAAATTCTTGGGTAATTCTAGTGTTGTTTGTTTTGCGAATACATAGCAGATCCATCAGGGCTGGATCAGAGAATGCCTTGTAGGTTAGGCATAGATTACCCCTCAGTAATATGTAGGAGACCAAGTACAAGGGCAGGGCTTTGATCTGGTCCATATAAGACATGTTATTTACACCCTGTACACTTTTAGTGAGGAACCTCTGTGGCCACTCCAGTTGTTGCAAAGGTCTGGTCAAATACATGCTGAAGGGTGCATTGTACTCGATTATTAGTCTAATGAGAGATGAGTATATGATCTCCTTAAATCTGGATGCCATGCCCTTACTTAAAAGTTGTGCCACTCAGAAGGATTTTCTCACCACCATGGACACATGGTGATCAAAGTTCAGGTTACTGTCAGCCTGAGTTCCCAAGTCCCTTGTCACTGGATCTACACTTAGGGGAATGTTGTCAGTGTTGTAATTTCATAATTTGCAGGGGTAGTCATCTTCCAGAAGGGTATAATTATGTATTTTTTGCATTGAGTTATAAGTCATGGTTCTGGCACCAGTTATGTGTCTACATCAGACCTTTCTGAAGGATATCTACATCACTGAGAGATTCAGTGATTAAGTAGTCAGTATATTTAGTCAACAAAATGTCCTCTACATTTGTCTTGACTTTAGTGAAGCATATTCCAAACAGGAGAGGTACTAGTACTTCTTTTTTTGTTGTATAACCTAGTTATACTGGGAGTCCACCAAGTGGGCTTGTTTTTGGAGTTCATTATAAGTTTATTTTAGTTTGGAACTGCTGTTTCTATGCAGCTATTTACATGCTTGTACAGTGTTTTTGTAAATCATATGGATCATATGGTCTCTTTGATATTTTTTTTTTGAGTTTCTGAAAAGTTGATCATCTGACATAGACCCTATAATACATAAATAAAAAAGTAATGGAAATATCTAAACCTTAAATGCAGAAAATCCAAAAAACAATGCAATAAAACAACAGCATGTGACAGCATTTTGTAAAATAGACTTGATTAAACGATGTCTGTATGAGTTACTCTTCACACATACAGAAGTAGACTGTGATACTCTCAGAGTATTATGAATAGCGGAGAAATGTGTACTAATCGGTAGCCTAGGTGCTATAGGCATCTGTGACACATGGCCATACTAGATGTGTGAAATGATGTACTTATATTTTGGAAAACAAACATATCTAATGTTTGATAGTATATACATGATAAACAATATTAAACAAAACTCCATGAGGATTGAGCCTATAGTTACAGGGAGAACAATCATCTTGTCTTCTCGATTATCCAGATGAGCTAAGTGTCAGAACAGCTAGATAATGATTTTAAAAGGCATATATCCAACATATGGGTCACAGCCATATCTCTGATTTCTGTAGGAATGTACAGGTATATTTAGGATTATGGCACTTACTGTAGGCATCCACTGGCTTTCTCTGCAACTCAGCGACTCTCCAGCAAAGATCCTTAGTGCCTCCTGATGCAGTTCATTGTAGCTGTGTCTGATAGGTTCCAGTATATCAGCGCTCCCTCGCAATTCGGTTCCAGATGTCAGTCATCATGAAGTTCCGTGGTCTGGCTCTCATACGATGCTCCACTCTAGAGTAGATGGTCAGCATCTGGGTGGTCCTGTCCTCAGTCCAACTGGGTGACCAGACACATTGATGTCTCATGGAAGTATTGTAAACTAATATAAACTCAAAACTATAAAAAAACAAAACTGAAGCTACGCTGTGAGACCACTGCTATTTTATCACACAGTTCTGGTACCTTAGCTACTCACCTTCTTGGAATATTTCAGCAATGACTTTTGGTTGCATTTATGCAGGTTGGATCCAATTAACACGGATTAAACAATTAATCAAACCATCACATTTAAATAATACATAATTTCCATGAATATTCACCAATGATCTAAAACTTATAAATAATTGCTTTACCATAAATTCAGTACTTTATTTAAAAAAAACATGTATCAAACCATTAAATTCACATCCAAATTCATACTCCTAGGACAGAAAGTTCTAAATTAAGAATTAATCTGTTTTCAAGTTCATTCAGTTTGTTAATGAAATTCCCCCATCAGGGCAAATGGGGATGGGCTAGTACACTAAAGAAAAAACTATCATTCAGCCTTTGGTGTGCTTCATGGAAATGCTCTGCAATGGGAAGTTTACGGTTATGTTTCCTGATATCCTCCAAATGTTCTAAAATCTGAGTTTTCACATTGTGTTTTGTTTGACCTATATACCATTTAGAAGTTTTGTACCCACGTCAAATAAGATGCACAAGTGAACCTTTCCTTTACTACATACTTCCTTCCATTAATTCTAGTTTCTGTCAAATTCTTAATTCTAGGGCCCACTTTTCAATGTCACATCCAAAGGCACCCACTTTATCCAATTTGGTCATAAACAACACCAACTTTGAACTTAATAAGTTGTTACATCTCCCATAGGAAAATGTGACATGCTTGGGAAACAGATCACCCACTGTAAAATCCTGATATACCACATGCCAAAATCCCAGACTAGGTTTTGTAATATTTATGAAAAGGGTGAAAATTTGATAACATTTTTTTATTATTCTCTTCCACCCTATCCTGTGCTATTACATATGATCTGTTTCCCAACAATTTCCTTCTTGTACCTTTTCACCAAAAAACAGTGGATGTCAGTTCTTTACGTACTAACATTGAGTTACACTGGGGTTTGGAGGCAGTCAGTAAGATCATGGCTGAAAGTCCCCGCATGTCCTTTCTAGTTTCAGTTATGGAGTTTTGTTTAATCCATAGTTATTTTTGTTGGGACAAAGAGGTCTTTCTACAAAAGAAAGGAACAGCAATGGGGGCTCCTTATGCACCTACATATGCCATCATTTATATGGGAGAATTTTAATGAAAATGTTTGTATCCCACTCAGTTTTTGACAAGAAATCTGTTTCCATTGTGTAGTACACACACTATTCCAGAGTTGAACCATGGTCTATCTATGTAGGTATGCTATACAAGACAGTACTCAATGCACATGCAACAGGAGCACTCACAGCATGAAATGCCTTAAATAACAATTTCACTGCCATGCAGTCACAATGTGTGATACTATACCATTGTCCAACATAAAAATTGATAAGAATAATTAAATGTAATGGTGTTTATGAAATGTCAGTACATTCATATAATGCTGTCCTTTCAGGAATTGAACAGCAAAGTATGTGAGATATGGACGAACCACAAGTACCACAGTGAAAGTCTTAATATAAGTGTGACACTCCACCTATGCTTATTACATCAGATGTATGTGTTGTAAACAATCTCTTTGAGATATAAGGAATGGTGGAGGCCTCTCCCACTGTAAATATACACCTAATAATTGTAGTGGCTGCCATTCATGCATTACAGTATAAGGCCCAGCAAAGCTAACAGTCGCTGAATGTGGATTTTAAACATCAGAGCATATGACAACAGTAAATACATGATATTTCACAGGACGAATGTGCCATTGTTCAGTGTTTTCTTTTGTAGTTCAAGAGGAATTGAGAGTCCCCTTCCCCCACACTACTACAGAGGTGTTAAAACTGTCACTGCACTAAGAAACCCTTGCAGAATCAATTCCTCAGACTACAAAAGAAAACCCTGAATAAAGGCCTGCAATTTAGTTACTCTTCTGGCTGTAGCTGGATAACAAAGTATAGTGTAAAACAAGGTCTGAGCCAAACATAAATGAGAGTGATTAGAGACAGAAAAGAAGCAGTCCTTTTACAGAAGGCAAGGAAAATAACAGTGACCCTCTCAAATCCCATTATATGTCAATGGCATGGGAATTCAAAGTTACTTCTTTATGTCTGGCATGAGTCATACAAAGTATTATGGGAAAGAGAAAGGGTTGAAGGAAAACAAGATCACATTGATACATCAAGCCCCAGTGGTAGCCATTTTGTGGAAAACGAGCTAAAATTACAAATAAAGCTCTGAGAGTGATTTTGAGGTGTTAAAATAGGTCAGGAAGCAAAGATAGACAGTTTAACACAAATGTTAGGTTTCTTTTCTCCCTACCAGCATTGTTTATGTACCAGAAACTTGTTTGTTATTTTTAAAACTTTTATTTCCTTGCATTGGAGTCAAGGGAAGGGAAAGCCCACCTACTTTTTTTAAACTCAGCTTCTCACATACTTTGCAGAGAAATTGCTCTCCATTTGCATGACATATAGACACAGTTAAATCTGTAGTTTACCCTGTCAGGTACTGCTGTCAATCTTAGATGGGTAATTAATCCTGCGTCAGGAACACAGCAGCTGATATAAAAAAGACAGAAAGCTGTGGAATTGTTTCCACTGTTTTTATTGCAGATGGGAGGAGAACTTAACACTCTCCTTTCATAGCAAAACAAAGCAATTAGATCAGTCAGGGGGTTAAAGGGAATTGTCAACTCTTCTGACAAATTTACATAAACAGCAACACAGTATTGAAATTCTAAATTTTAAATGTTATTTAGGCTAGGCTTATATATGCCCTTGGACAGATAGCGTAGTACCTACCTACCTATGAACCTATGAACCTATAACAGTTTATGTTAAGATAACTTAAGAGTAGTAGCAAAGATTTCTGTGACATTTAGAGAAAAGTCAGTAAATATTTTTTCTTGTAAAGTATAAATGCATTTACCATTTTCAAGCACCCCTCCACACACACATACACACACACACACACACACACACACACACACACACACACACTCACACAAGCCAGAACTGCAGAAAGAGAGTCAGGTGGTAACCCTACCAACTAGGTGCACTGATACTGTTCACAAAAAAGGTCTCTTATGCTTTGTGTGACATCCTTCCAGAGGAGGATGCATATCTGGTATATGCAGATCCATTGTAAGAGATTCTCAGTGACTTTGAGTCGGTCCTTGCATTGTCAGAGAGCAACCATAATATACAGCTGAATTTACTTTAACATACATTTACTATGTGTCCCTGCATTAAGAACACTAAGAAAAGGAAATCAGAAGTACTTAACTGTGTTTAAATACACACACACACACACACACACACACACACACACACACACAAACACACTATTTTGTACACATGTGCTTTATATACATACACATATGTGTGTGTGTGTGTGTGTGTGTGTGTGTGTGTGTGTGTGTGTGTGTGTGTGTGTGTGTGTGCATGCACTTATGCAATATGTGGCATACAATGAATCATTTATAATAAACAACATAGTATAGTTAAGCATTATTAATGTACATATTCTAGTAAATGTTGTTCAATAATTTACTTAGACACTGTCACACATTCCCCGGGATTCATGAAGCTCGGCGCAAGAATGGCATTAGCCTTGCGCCGTCCGTGTGGCGTAGAGATGGCGCAGCAGCACCACATGCATATTAATGAAGGCACACTGCCGTAATGGCTACGTGCATAGGAAACATGTACGAGTGCAGGGGACGTGTCCAAGCGCTGCACGGAGGCGTGAACATGTCAGCTGCATATGCGCAACCTAAAATGCTGACTCGTGCAGCATGCTTCTAATAGTAATCACTCCTGTTAGTGTCCGTGGATACTGAAATGTATGCAAAGCATACAAGACATCATTGCGAACACCACAATAAGAAGTAAACACAAAGGCACGTAGCTGAATATTGAGTCCCCGTCCCTCGAACAAAGATATTTAAAACCCTGTGCCCATATTCCATTGTAGTGACGCTAGTTATACCAAGTGGAAGCGAAACGCATTGTGTTAGCACGCCGCCAATTGGGCAGTTGTGTCCAGACCAAATATAATACAATGGCAAATGTCCTGTGATTATAGGAAATATGTTCCATATTTCATGTAACAGTTGCATAAAACAGTTATTTAAGTAAAATACTTAAAGTTACAAGAAACAGATTAAGCAACTAAACCGCAACAAGAATAAGCTTTCATTTAGGCAAATAAGTAAAGTTCTAACCTTTGTACCGACCGTGGGTATGTGTCGGCCTGTAAAATCTGATGTGTGTCCCGAAAATGCCCCACTTTGGCCATATGAAAAGGTGGCAACCCGAGATGTAAGCGGGTATGCAAGCATGTATGCGTGACGGTAAGTGGCGGTGATTCAACAGTATGGGAAATGTAAATGAGAATGTAGGTGTATATGCATGTGTATGTACAGACCGATATACACACACACACACACACACACACACACACACACACATATATATATATATATATATATATATATATATATAAATATATGTAGATATGAAGAATGAACATGGTCACAATATAGGAAATCCCCGTAATAGTTAGTAACCACAGGTAGGACACTAAAAGTGGAACGAACGATCTCCTCTTGCTAAGTCTGACTTTCAACTAGGTACAGGGCAGTCCCAGTCCCCAGTCAGACAAGTCTAAACCTGGAAGACCATATGAACTCCCTGACAATCGAACACACGTATGTGCCAGGACTATAGGCTTTGGAGGTCTGAATATCCTTGGAGTGAGTGAACATGCGGCATGAGTCCAGAGCAGTAGGGAATAAGGAATGGCACATGTGTAGTAGTAGTAAATTTTTCCCAACAGGGAAATGGATGCCTTCTGTGTAAGTGAAGTGATGAGGCATGTGTTTGAGTAACTATGCACCACAGGTATACATACAAATGAGGCAGAACACCAATAGTGTAGTGGTTAGAGCATCCGCCAAATGAAAAGGCATTCACAGTTCAAGGTCGACAACAGCACATATCATTTTCCTTGTGGAATGAATGTTGCTCTGCTGTAAAGCCGACATTTAAACATGTAAAGGTGAATGTGTGTATCGCACAGGACTATTAAGCAGATCCTTTCAAGCAAAGTGGTATTGCCATAATGTATAAGGCACAAATAAGCACAAATAAGTGGCAGTAAACATATGCAACACACAGTAAGCATAGACGAGTGCACCTGCGTGGGTGTAAGCAGCTCCCAGCATAGGAAATGTATGTATGTACAGATGTAATATATACACACACACACACACACACACACACACACATATATGTGTGTATAGATATATATATCTACATACATGAGAAATATATATATATATATATATATATATATATATATATATATATATATATAAAGAATGGACTTTGTAACAGTAAAGCATACACAAGGGATGTGAAGGGAATCAAGAGCAATGTTGGTATTATAAAGTGCTTTCAGCGTATGTCATAAAAAGCTGCCCAGGAGTGAGCAGAGCACCACTACTCACACCACAGGCAGGGTTTTACCAGTGGGAGTAACATCATTGAAATGCTAGGTCTACTTTACACACAGACGGAATGTAATCCCATGCTGGGACCTCCAAAAATTGGAAAGCGCAAATGGCCGTATTCCATAACCCCAAGAAAGGCACGTATGTGCAAATATACATGGCGGGAGACCCTGTGAATACACGAGGTTGGACAGAATGTGTGTACGGCCCAAAAGCTCTGGAGAGGGAAATGTGTAAAGGTGTGTCATGGCTGCGATAACAAGTGGATAATGGATGTTACGCGTGTAAATTTAACATGGGTGGGGTGGAGGAACTATGAGTATGCAATTATGGATCCAGGCATGCCAGGGTTGGATGGGCCAGTTCTAATGGACTGCCCCGTGGAGGTCAGCTAGGTCATCAAAGGTATATATGTATACTCACATGCAGCCAACAATATATGTTGAAGTACAAATTCTGTAACACATGCATTCCATTTGTTGACATAAATAATAGGAATGTACCTATACAAACATCGACAATAGATGGAATAATAGGCTGTGCAGAAGAGGGATGGGTTGAATCACACTATCACATTCCAATTACCATCGGTAATCCATACATGAACATATAGCGACATCTGTCTGCTGTATAACATGCTACATACCGATTACAATAAAACTGGAGTGTGTCGGTATTATAATGAATAAGGCACTAGTATGCTGGTGAAGCTTATAAACACCATTATGCATCTGTAAGTGCGTATGAGCAGGGAATGTATTGACACACTGATGTACATATATATAATCATATATATATATATATATATATATATATATATATATATATATATGTTACAGTAAATATACATATGTATATACCTAGGTTATGTTACAGCAGTTACGGGTAACATGTTTAGACTGGGCATATGTTGGTGGGAGGTCCACTCAACAAACGTCTACCTACCAACTCCCCCAGCTAGGCTGGCGAGACATACAGACATGCAATAAAGGTAAATACAACACTGCTTCCCAGACCACTGGCAAGAAACTACCAGTGGGAGAGATCTACAAGGTCTACACTTTAAACATGGACAGCGACGCCCCTTGCAGGACACCAAAAATTTGGTACTTCCAACCAATGGGGGAACACAATTATGACCAGGATGTAGCTGTACACGGAACATTGTGCAAGCCTGATAACACATGGGTTGACACAACGTACGACATGTGTCCCGACATGGGGAGAGTGGGCAGTGTTTAGGGGTGTGTTCATATCCCACCTGCGTCCACCTGCACCCACAGTAAGGATGAGTGCAGTAGAGTAGTGGCAGGTGGGGGAACTATGGGTATGTGATTATGGGGCTAGGCGTACGGGTGTTGGCTGGCAGGCATGTATTAGGACTGCCCCGTGGGTGTAAGTAATATTCCGATGTGGGTATAGCAGATGCCCATACCTCCCAAACTTTAAGAGCACATCTAATGGACAGTCCGTAAACCACTGGGGGAACACATAGGGACCATATCATTGAACTATCCCCGATTACCAGGGACGTCCATGATTATGAATCAGAATCTTAACACAGTCCCAAATAAACCATCCTAGAACTAGTGATATTAGGAGGAAAGGTGGCATAATACATGTAATGAATAATGACAACATGTAAGAGTCATAAACAGCATGCACCTCAGACAATGTGTATGAATACATATGTGCTCTGTGTCCATCGATGTGTCAGATTAATAGCACCAACTTTCTAAATGTGTCCCTGAGGTCGTTATGCAGTGCCCCTGATTCAGTGTTTATTCTTCCCCATTTGTATGAGAGGTCTGATAGTGAGAGAAAGCGCATGTTCTGCCGACTACTTTAGAAAGTTGATAGAATAATAGGTTTGGGGTTACCACCTGTCCATCTTTGTGAGGGACACTCCCCTTTGGGCAGTTGTGTCCTGCATAATAACTGTAATTAAGGCAAATATCCTGTGATTTAGGGCAAAGACTACCTATATTGTCTGTAGTAGTAGCATAAAACAATTATGTTCCTCTGAAACACCTAAATGTTATAGGTAACAGTATAAGCAACTATAATGCTACAAGTGTAACCTTTTATTTAGGCAAAACAGTGAAGTACTCCCCTTTCTACTGGCTGTGGGTGTGTTGCCCTGCAAAGTCTGACATCTCTACATACAGGTCCTATAGGGTTGCCACCTTTCCAAATGGCCAGAGTGGGACATGTTCTGTAGAAATGTCAGACATTCCAGGACTAAACATACCTACAGCACAGGATTACACTTATTTGCAGAAATAAAAGCTTAATCTAGTTGCATTTGAATTGCTTATGCTACTTCACATAACACATAGAAGTGTCATATATAAAATAACTGTTGTATGCAATTATTAATGAAACATAGAATATAATAATGTCCTGTAATCTGGACATGTGCTATGTCTTGACTATTTTCGCAGTGTCCCTCGAAAAGTGAGACAGGTGATAACCCTAAAGTCCTATCTTGGCCAATTGAGAAGGTGGCAAACCTATAATAAGTATGTGGTAGCATGACCCGTCCAACGGATGTGACTACCACAACCCAACTACTTGTTTGTAATGCAGGGTCTCGGTTCCCATGTATCAGCCAGATAGGAGCAGAGTGTGTGCAGAACACACAAATATGATTATTTCACTGGTCAGGCCGCTGATTCCATACAGTCAAACACCATGCCATCGCCTAATGGGCAGCCATTCCTGATACTGTAGTCATGTAGTCCGATGTGATAGGCATTACAAGGTGGGAGCAGATTGTAAGAGGAACACACAATTATGAATGATTCACCGGACAGGCCGCTGATTCCGTACAGTTGAACGCCATGCGGTCGCCTAATGGGCAGCCATTCCCGATACTGTGTGTCAGGAGTGGCCTTAGGTCAACTGGTGTCCTAGGCAGAGATCACAATGGCACCCCCCCACCACACCACCCAGTGCCCCCATCCTGGTCTACCTACACCAAATAAATACTGGCAAATTGCCCCCACTAAAGCGGCACCCTAGGCAGTCGCTTAGTTGGCATATGCCTAAGGCCGGCTATGACTGTAGTCATGTAGTCTGATGTGATAGGTATCACAAGGTATACCTAAGAGGAACACATGAATATGAATGATTCATCGGACAGGCTGCTGATTCAGTACAGTCGAACGTCATGTCGTCGCCTAATAGGCAGCCATTCCCGATACTGTATTCATGTATTCTGATGTAATAGGCATCACAAGGTGGGAGCACATTGTATGAGGTACACACAAATATGATTGTGTCACTGGACAGGCCGCTGATTCCGTACAGTCGAACGCGATACCATCGCCTAATGGGTGGCCAATCCCGATACTGGAGTCATGTAGTACGATGTAATAGGCATCACAAGGTAATATTGTGGTCCTCGCTCACACCCAGGGGTGTGAGTGACAGATGCAAGCACCAATGCCAGTGCATTAGCAAGTGTGGGATCGAGCGGGTGTAAGCGTGGTTGGCTACCAGTATGCGAGTATTGTATTGGTTAAGCAATGTAGAGGCTAATCAAGCATAAGAGGCTGTAACTAGAGGATATCATACAGCGCAGTCATTCAACAGTATAGGAATCTATCCCATCATGTAGATGTACATGTGAGTGTTTATGTCCAGCATATAGGTACATACATATATAGAGATGTATCAGGGACATACCATGTGACAACAAAGCATTACAAACAAATGAAACGGGAAACACCAGCAATGCCTGTATTATGTAGTGTTGTTGCTCTATGTGATCATAAGACTCCCTCAGACAGACATGTGTCAATCATACATGCAAATAGTTGTACATTGGCCGTATACATCACTCTGTGCATGTAATGTACATTAACACAACAGTACTTGTCCAATCATTATGTGTGAACAGTACTCCTGCAATGTTCTGTGTGCAACATCATCATCATGATAAAGGTAAATAGGGTAACCATAGAGGGACTGGTAGTGTTTTGTGTACAATGGGGTCATCCTCCTCACGTGTACCTGGACCATGTAGGAGTGATGTGCATACCAGGACCGTGCGCCTGAGGGACAGTGGTGAGGATAACAGTAGCATGTTATGATGCATATTACAAGGGTTTCGTGTGTCCAGTGGGCATGTGTGTGTAATGGACAGCTATGTATAGGGCAGATGGTGTCCTAGGAGCTGAATGGCCTTATGTGTCCATAGGTGAGGGTCAGATTTTGGGGAAGGAGTGTAGGTATGGCCGTGGAGGATAGGTAGGAGCACAGAAATGACAGCATACAGGGTTGGTATATGACACATGTGGGGGGGGATACACTCTGGCTGGGGATGTGTCTTTGGCATTCAAAAGCCCATGGGAACAGTGGGATGGAGGTCCCCAGCCATGGGCAACTGCCACTGCACCTACACAGCTGTAAAGGAGGCAGTGCTGGGGGCTGTCCAGGAGGGGCAGCATCACCCTGTAAATGTGACACTCCACCCTTGAACTGGCATATCTGGCTTCGTAACCCCTTAAGGAGCCACCAAGGCAACATGTCCGGGACTGCTCGACAGCAGATATATACCTGTCTGGTCCCGCTCTGAAGGGGGACATGCTCCATCCTCAGTGGTGGTACCACCAGAAGGTGGTGCAGAGCCAGCAGAGGTTGGTGTTAATGGCTGGGCCACAGATGTTCTAGTGCCCAGTGCCATGGTCAGCTGAAGTGGGACAGGAGGATCTGCCAGGACATACCAACCCATTCAACCTATGGTGTTGCATTTTAAACCCACATATGGCTTAGTGATAGACAACAGCATACAGGATTACCTACGACAGTATGCATAGATATAACCAGCAACCCAACACAAAAGATGGTATACATTTGCAGAGGGAGCACAACACATGCATATATACCACATGGCAACTGTACAATGTGTAGTAGACATGTGACTGCAGCTATGAACAGTTGCCCATCATTGGCTTGTCACTGGGAATCCCACACAGTGTCAGTCATACCACTGTCTCATGTGACACATGTTCAGTCAGGGATGCGATGGCAGTAATACATCCCTATCATCATGTACTGTCTGCAATCCTCACACCATGCTTCTGCTGTGCACAGAAGTGTGTTCAGTGTGTAACACAGAAAACAAATGGTTGCACGCACTGACCTGTTCACAGATGGCCCTAAATGGGGTTCCCTCATGAACAGAGTACTGTCATGTCTGTATGTTAACATGCAGAATAGCCATTACCACACACATGTTAAACAGGCAGTAGTCTCAATGCAGCATAGCTACACTTACATGCTGTAGTTGTGTGGCACATCACCCTCCTGTCATTAGGCTATTTCCCACTGTGGAAAATGATTGAGGTACATCCAGATATCATCTGCGATGCCGTGTCAGAACACCACATCCAGGTACCACTCACAGTGACTGTCATGGCCAGATAATAACATGTTTCCCTAGATAGTGTACTGTGTTTATCATGCGGATGGCTATGGGAACACCATCGCAACTGTACCACATGCAATCAGCTAGAGGAGGACTGCAATAGGTGCAGAGGCCATCACCTGACCATTTCCATCTGTTACAATACACATGCTGCTGCTGTGCAGGTGTACACCTCCACATTCACCAGAGAGTGTGTGTGCGGGACAGGCAATGTATACCAGGGAAGGGCTTGGAGACTTAACCATAAGCATCATCTGCCACACGCTGAATAGTACAGGGGCAAACCCCTGACTACTCATTACTATTACATGTGCATGACGTTACTACATGTGCCACAGAGGCGACATGTTGCAGTGCTGTAAGAACATGTGTGTAGGTGAGTGAGTGCTATCTGCAACAGATATAATAGACATACATTAGGTGTGGCACACATTTCAGTCCACGTGAACGGATGCCATTGTCACCACAACAACACTCTAATGGACATGCATTGACACCTTTGCCAGAGCGGCAAACACACAATGTAACTACTTAGTTTGCCACACCGCAGTAATGCACAGGACCACATGCACCACAGAGGATATCTGGAGGTTCTATGGGCTAGGGCATGTGAAAGTGCTTGACAACTGTTGGTATACAAATGAGGTTTATAATGGGAGTGACTGTGGTTGGGAGCATCACAACCCACATGCAGACACAGGGTGCCAGTACTGTCATGCAGGTATGCATTGCTCCATGGGTGTGTAGTGTTTGGCTGTGCAAGATGGCTGTACAAGGCTGGGTGAGGGGTACTCCTTGCCATCGCGTCACCCGACAATGGTGTGCAGTGCAGGGGTGTAGTGTCTGCAATGTCGCACACAGATGGGTACTGCATTATCTGGCCTGACATTGTGGTTACCAATGTGTAGGGCCATAGAATTTGCAATGCATGCCATGTCTGTGTTTCATAGTCCTTCACATGGACATTGCCTGGAATGTGCAAGTCCCACAATATTGTACAGTGATATGTACAGGTGTACCTGGTTTGGCAGACACATTTAGTGTACAGAGCCTGTTTTACCCCAATATGCCAATACTGGCCTGGTGTGGTGAAACTTGCTTATAGTGAACAGATCGGCCCTGCACCTGCATGGATAGAATGGACAGGTATTCCGTGGTGTCAGTGGCATGGGTCCATACAGGGCACATGTGTACAGCATTGTCTGGCCTTAGTGGATCACATATGATGGCACCACATATGTTGCAGCCATTCAGTGTGGACCATAGTGAAGGCACAATGTCCGCATATATGTGCCTGTTGTACCGCTGTACAGGGTGCCATGTCCTCTGCAGGCCACTGCAGTCACACCTCAATGTGCATGTTACTAGCAACATAGTGGGATATCCTAGGCAACGTTGTATGTGCATGGCACATGACTGCATTACATATGCCGGGTACTAGTAGGGCTGCATACTTAGTTCACCAGCCCTTTTGCCAGATGTATGGGTATGGCTTGCCAACACAGTGCCGTGGCTGACTGACAGCTGTACTCCTCGTGAGGTGTCATAAGATGGATACTATATAGGAAAACTACAAAACCCACTCCCAAACATGTCCAATGGTAAGACAATCACAGCCACCTCTACACAGGCTCTAACAGACAAACACACACTTGCCATGTCCTGTATACAAACCCCTACCGTATCACACTGCAGCAACACATGTCTAGGGCACACACTACGGTGAATACTACAAAGCACTGTACTTGTTTCATGCAGGCAGACACACACACACACAGTTGGCATGTCTGGGATTAGAACACCGACCTAACTACTTTACTACACTAAAGCATTATGCAGTTACAGAACGTGCTACCGAGATTACTGGGACACAGCACTCCCAGAGGTGTATTTGTAGATGGGTGACATCACCGGCCTTGATAACGGTGGGTATAAGAAATGTATGGAGTGTAAGCAGTATAAAAGCATTACTCAGTCCTCAGGCAAACGGGGACACACACACACATACACACACATGGCAAGTGTGGGACTAGAACACTGACCTAACTACTTTATTACACTACAGCATTACGCAGTTATAGAATGTGCTACCAAGATTACTGGGACACAGCACTCCCAGAGGTGTATGTGTAGATGGGTGACACCATCGGCCTTGCTAACGGTGGGTATAAGAAATGTATGGAGTGTGAGTAGTATAAAACCATTACTCAGTCTTCAGGCAAATGGGGACACACACACGGCAAGTGTGGGACTAGAACACTGACCTAACTACTTTATTACACTACAGCATTATGCAGTTACAGAACATGCTACCGAGATTACTGGGACACAGCACTCCCAGAGGTGTTTTTGTAGATGGGTGACATCATCGGCCTTGCTAACGGTGGATATAAGAAATGTATGGAGTGTGAGCAGTATAAAAGCATTACTCAGTCCTCAGGCAAACGGGGACACACACACGGCAAGTGTGGGACTAGAACACTGATCTAACTACTTTGTTACACTGCAACATTATGCAGTTACAAAACGCGCTACCAAGATTACTGGGACACAGCCCTCCCAGAGGTGTATTTGTAGATGGGTGACATCATCGGCCTTGCTAACGGTGGGTATAAGAAATGTATGGAGTGTGGGCAGTCTAAAAGCAATTTAGAGTCCACTGGCAAATGGGGACAGACATACACACACACACACACACACACACACACACACACACACACACACACACACACACACACATGCACACACACACACAAACACACACACATGCCAGTGGCAGGTACAGAACACCTGCCTATTTACAGATTACTATTACAATACTACATACTTATGAATCGCGCCACACAGACTACACATGTCAAGGCTGTCATTATGACCGTCTGGGAATGCGGACATCAACAGGGATGCTGGCAGTTCAGATGTACATACCTGTGAACCTGTGTGTTTAAAGTAGTAATCCATCCTGACCTGGAGTATGCCCATCTGTGGAATGGACAACTACTACCACTATACAGGGTTACAATGGCCATGCCCATACACAGAGGCACATAACCAACACAAGGTGTCATTGGGCATGCTCACACACTTAGTAGCACAGGGCTGTCCAGAATGCACTATGTGTCCATCTACACAAGGATATACTGGGCATACTCATACACTTAGTAGCACAGGGGGCATACTCACACACTTAGTAGCACAGGGCTGGTTGGAATGCACTACTATGTGTCCATCTACACAAGGATATACTGGGCATGCTCATACTCCTAGCAGCACAGGGCTGACTGGGATGCACTCTGATGCTAAACACGGAGGGCCACAGTGGCCATGCTATTACAGGTAGACATAAAGAACACATTGTAATGGGCTCTGGTGTTAGTAGTTGTCATTGTTAGTGGGAATGCTGCTCTACATATATTTGACACCGGTCTTTTGCACAACATCAGCTGTCATTCTGGGATGACATGGCTGACAGTAGGCAGGCCTTTGTCACATATCACATGCATCCATGATACAAGGGAGTGTGGATATTACCCAAATCGTATCCGCCCACGCAGTGCCATTCCAAGGCAAATGTCCTAAACACAGGTTAACTCCCATACACCTACAGGACAACTGCATTGTTTTCTTATGCTAACCAGTGCTAAATGTGTAGCGTCCATATTCACAGCTGGTCACTGTAGATCCAACAATGGGGAGTACTGACATCTGTGCATTGAGGAACAACTGGCTGATGTCTCTGTAATGTACAATAGCACTACCACCATATACCTCAGAACCTAGCACTACCACCATATACCTCAGAACCAGATGTGTGGGCCATAACACAGGTACAGACCATTCCAGGTGGTGTACCCACATACATAAAGGTCACTTACATGTACTGACCGGTCCCCCCACAAAAGGCATCACAGATGAGCCATGTACAGGACACAGTGTCACATGCTACATTCTAGGATGTAAACTGCAGACACCACCATGCCCTCAGACCACCAACATGCAACCATACATGTTGTATGACATAGAAGAGTACACCACCATGTGACCCTTGACCTGTGTACTGTACTAAGCTCTACTTCAACTGTAGAGAGTACACATGTACTGACACAGTTGCATCATGTGTTATGAAATGCAATGATACCACTGTCTGTGACCAGGTCAGCTGTACACATACCAGGGGCCCTTCGGTACTTTCCACCATTAGCAGATGACTCTTGCTGTACACCAGTACACATCCTCATGTAGGGATATGACACACATGTACCTGCCCTGGGTATGTACATGCCACACACACAACATACATGTAAATAGCATAGCTGTTGTAGTCCTTTGTGCAAACAGGTGGCTACAGCCATTACACACATGCTCAATGAATGTAGGTCCATGGCTGCTGAATGTTAACAGTACATAAGGTGTGATATCAATGTTGACAGAGGTAACATCCCCTCTGTACTGGTCACACATCATATCATACAACAGTCCATGTGTCATGTATGTCATTACACATATCCACCAATTGCAATGCCTACAAACATGACCAAATGTCAGGACTTTAGGACCTACACCACCTGTACACGTAGTGTTGTGCATTCAGATAACATGCGTGTGCAGTTGCTGATGTATGCAGGTGGCGTGTATCCTAGTACATCATGCAGCTGCAATGCAGCCTCAACATTGCCAACTGTATATGGTGATATGCTGAATGTACAGAAAGATGTACCACAGGTATGGACAGATGTGTTAAAATAACTAAGTGGTGGGGCATCTTTGCAGATGGATGTTTGCTGTGGACAGCTGACAGGTGCATCACAAGCAGTCCTACAATACCCTGTGTAACCAGTAAGCAAAGGTTTTGTTAATTGAAGGACATCACACAACTTAGACAGCGGTCAGGGTGACAGCGAAGGTAAATCACTTGACACCTATCAATAGATATGATGTCCCTAGTGCATATATCAGCACTGTTGCCACAGGAAGCATTAGTACAGTTTGTAATGCGTACACTACTGCTGTATGTCTGAAATACATAACATGAGCTAGGCAGGTGTGAGATTCACAGTACTGGCATGTGTGGTTGTGTGTGTTCATATATTTCACGTATTGTGGGGAATACATCTCAATTGTTACTCACTCTCCTGTACACTAGTGTACACATCTGTACAGACTGCAATGTAGAAAGCAGGACATAGGCAGGGGTGTGTATCTCAAACATGTGAGGTATCTGTATGTGCATGACATAGGTGTATTAATTACTGAATGCCACAGTGTGTGTATGTAGGGCTGACTGGCCCCTGGGGTGAGGATGTATGTTACCATACTGAACTGATAAGACCCCTCCCACCATGCAGGTGATGCATTCTACTATCCGTGTTGATGTCCCTGATCTTAGGCCGTACTGA
Source organism: Protopterus annectens (assembly GCF_019279795.1). NCBI lineage: Eukaryota > Metazoa > Chordata > Ceratodontiformes > Protopteridae > Protopterus > Protopterus annectens. Next base: position 441,342,938 of record NC_056727.1, read on the forward strand.
CTACCTGTACATGTGTATTCTCTGTGGCACATCATGTAGGTGCACGGTAGTGTAATGATGATTTGTACATAGGCAGGGATCCTCATCCCACCAGTAGCAACTGTGTGCGAGTGTGTGTTACTGTGTTGGCGAAGCCATGAGTGTCTGTGTGTGTTACTGTGTCACTGAATACATGTGAGTCAATACCTGAGTGTGTGGGTGCAGTTGTGTGTTGACATCCTGTCATGGGAACATGTATTACTGATTCCCAATGAGGCATCACACTTTCCACTGGCCTCTACCCTTGTAATCATCTAGACCACTCTCTTACCTCACCACTCCATGTAACTGTATCTGTGATGTCACCCTTTATGGATGTGACGTCTGTGGGCACAGTAGCTTAATACACAGCTATCATGCTCTTGGAACGGTAGACGTGTTTGTAATGTGGGACATTCTCACTGGTATGTGGCAGCTACACAGTGCATGCTGGTATATTTATACATACCTGTGAGTAGTCCACATTGACATATGGGACAATAACTGCAAACACTGACATCCACTGGCACGTGCAATTAGACCAGAAGAAGGACAGCAGAACATCATGACCAACATGTAGTTACTGTTGTTACACAAGACACATACTGTTAACAGTATTGCACGCCTGTACTACATGGTATATCTGCTGCCTGTCAACAGTCCTCAACATCTGTAAACTACACATACCATCCTAGTCTGTTCACCCTGTGCATCAGACCATATGAGCATATCCCTGCACTGATGGTGTGGATGTCAGGGATGCAACACAGGCATCATCATATGCACACGGTGTTAATGTTTGCCGGAGGCCTAGGCTGCACTGTTGTTACACAAGACACATACTGTTAACAGTATTGTACACCTATACTACATGGTATATCTGCTGCCTGTCAACAGTCCTCAACATTTGTAAACTACACATATCATCCTAGTCTGTTCACCCTGTGCATCAGACCATATGAGCATGTCCCTGCACTGACAGTGTGGATGTCAGGGATGTGGCACAGGCATCATCATATGCACAGGGTGTTAATGTTTGCCGGAGGCCTAGGCTGCACTGTTGTGTAGGAAGGCATGCAACATGCATGTGATACGGCAGACGGCATGCAGCGCAGACAGTAATAGTGGTAGTTATCATATATCCCTGGGTTGCACACAACAGCATGCATGTGTCATAGCAAACAGCATGCAAATTACACAATCATAGTAGTAGTTAGCATACATCCCTGTGTTACACCATGTGGACCAGCACAGGTTAACAGTACACCTGCCTGATGTGTGGCATATGACCTTGATAATCACATGTAGTATGACATGTGATCTGCTGACGTGTGCAGTGACATGCATACATGTTTAACACAATGGTGTCCTGTCAAATATAGAGTGGGGCAATGGTGTACCAATTCAGTGTTCTCTGTCCGCCCTACAGATATAGTGCACATTTAGCTGATGTGCATGGCCATTGCAGGGAATCATGAGGCATCTCTAGTGCTATACAGTGTGAGTTACAGACAGGGTTCATAGCCATGACTGTGTTCAGATACAATACATATAATATACTGTGGAATGTGACCCACGTCACTGAGGTGTATACACACTAAACCATGATGTGGAAGTTGTGACACAGGTCACTGATGGGTATATGGATGACACCCCTGCACATCTGCAACCATATTGCTGCAGCCTGGCAACTATGGCCAGACATGACGAACACATCAGTACACCGTGTCCCACATGACATCTGTGTACCACACACACACACACACACACACACACACACACACACACACACACACACACACACACACACACACACACACACACACACATTAGGAGCCAGTATGACATTTATGTCCAACACCAGCAACGGGAATGTACTGCATCTGTGGCCTGATGTGGATACTGTACAGGTGACTGCTGTCATGTCACAACACTCTCAAAATGTTCAACACATCTTATGTGTGGATTGATGTTACACCTACACAGGATGTGCACAGGCCTGTAGGATGTCTAGTGTTCCACATCTACAATATGACCATTATACAAAGGCCATGGCAAACCATGTGTACCCACTGTACGACAGGGTGTACACACAAGTACAATACGTCTACTGTGTGTGTTGCTCCATGTCTCTGGCCATCCTCCATGGCCATGTGTGTACATGTGTTGGCCAAATTATTGTGATGGGCATCTATTTCACATGTCTGTGTTGTCCCATATGACGTATATGCTCCACTGACAACAGGGTTATGCAGATAAAGGGTGGTATGTGGAATATGTTTTCAGGTTAGGTAGGCAGTGTAGCAGCCAGGCCAATAGATGTCATGGACATGTCAAGATAGCACATCACATTGTGTGACATTCATAGCAGGGCTATGATCCACACCGGTGAAACCTGTGTGCTGGCCATAATCCAGCCCACTGTGTAGTACTGTTTGTATTCACATGTGTAGATCAGATCTGTAGTACCTCCCTAAAGTGAACAGCACCTCCTCCATTGTATGCACAGCTGTCAACACATCTGGCAATAAAGTTTGTGAGGATTCATGTCAGTGAAGTGATTCACATAGTTTGCAAGTGTTACACATGGGTAGTCATTGTGATGCATTGCAGGTCCAACCTGTATATTGTGACAGGACCAAACATTATGTGTACATGTTGTAAATGGCTACATGGCAGATAGATTTGTGCATTATGGTTCCTGATAAATAATAACACTATCACCTGCAATGGGCTGCTGTTGCAGCAGAATGCCAGAGGTACCTAAATAGGAGTAACACAGCAGTATGAGCATAATCCACCCCTGTATAAAGGCTACAGGGTGAAATGTGCATAACACATACATCAGTACATTAGACTATACTATGGTGTATGCACATGTGTGCATACACAGAGTAGCATACTATAGAATGTGGCATGTGTGTATACATGCCTTGCATATGATGTTACATTACATATTGTACAGTGACACATGCAACTATATGGAATATAGTTGTTATAGGTGCAGTACTGACTTACCAGGCAACTCCAGGCTCAGTGGTTGAGAGACACCCACCTCCACAATATCAGCTAAGGCTTGTGAATGTGGTTCTGCATGTGTCCCCAGGTGGGCCAGTAGCTCCTCGGTACGTGTGAGTGGGGGCTGGGTTGGTGGTCCACCACCTGTTGCACATTGTTCCCTGGCGATTGCATTTGCACGCTGTTTCGCCCGTCTAATGAGGTCTGTACAGTGTCTGCGCACCTGCTGGTATGTGCGGTTGTGGCCACCCACATCATTAACCCTCCTGTGAAGTTCCATCCGCAGAGCATCCCACTGCTGTGCATCCTGTGGCACATGGCTGAACAGGATATCGTGATTGTCGAGTAGGTATGGGATGAGGGCCTCATCTTCCAAGCGTGTAATAGGTATACCTTGCATGCGGTATACCTGGAAGACATAATGATGGAGACAGGTCACAATAACTCACAGAGACATACAGAGCTACAGCTGAACATACATGTGTATCGCATTAATTAAGTTTAAATAGTTGTATTTGCAAACCTACATGACACTGACATGTTTGTGTCTCACACACACATGTGACACTCAATGTTGAGTGGATATTATCACCATATATGTGTGTGTGTGTGTGTCACCTGATTACATTGCTCATACTCCATGTGGTTGCTGTCTTGATGTGGGCATGTCTATTTGCCTGTACTGATGTTCCTACCTATCAGCACATGACTGGATGTGTCCACATTAATGCAGTCGACCTTGATGCAGTGTATATGTCACATATAAGGACTTACACTGCCTTAACAAACATGACCTGTGACCCTGCAGATATGCTCACATAAGGTTTTACATGTATGTTTTCTTCCATATACATCTACAAGGCACTGTACAGCGATTCAACATCCTGCCATGTATCACCTGTGTTGCACATGTGATACACATGGGACATTGGCTAGCCAGATGGTATTTGCAGGGATGGATATCAACTATAGCATGTACAGTCAAAGTCAACTAGTGGGCTATATGCCATGGGCCATGTATGAATCTAGGATGAAAGGTTACCTGGCAGTAGCTGACAGGTGGGTCTGTGGGGCCAGGTGGATCAGTGCCACATTACTGATCCACAGGGTTAATGATACATATACCATGCATTACCATGCGTTCATCACACCATGTCTGAGAGGGGAGCGATGTGCAGCTTTGACGGACAGGAATGCATAGTATGGCAGGGCTATGTCAAGTGTATGGGGCAAGGATCTGTCCAGCATGTGGTAGGTGGATGTCCATGAAGTATGTGTTCGAGATCAGGATGAGTACATGTAGCATGTCCAACATCACTGGGTTGGACATGGAGTTATTCAGGGTATGCATCATGCTACATAGTGGAGATGGGGAATGGGAAGGCTGGTGTAGGCCATCTGCACATGGCCAATACCCCTTAAAGGAAATATGTGATCTCATATGGGTCACTTGAGTGTTCTGTATGGCTGGACAATGATCTCTATATTCATGAATGGCACCCTATCATTATTAGGGTTGCCACATATGACTACCTGACAGGTGTGGTGACTTAGCTATCACAGGAAAGACAACTCCCAAGCAGCATCCCTCACACACAAGTGTCCATTATGTTGACCGCTGCCTAGGTGGTAGTTCATGGGTACAGGGTTATTAACATAGGGGTGACAATGCGAGTCAGCTATTGCTCCTAGGTCATAGTCATTTGCATAATTCAATAGGCAGATGCCTTCTGTTTGTCTGTGAGGTATGGACTACAATGAGGGGGAATAAAATTAATTAACCCTGACATACTGTAGCTGCCACTGGTGTGATGATCATGTATTATTCAGACACCTTCTGTAGTGTTGGTTCTGCCAGCAGTCCTGTTGCAAAACACTCCTGTGACATAGGAATGTACATCTAGTATACCAAGTGTAGGTGGTACACAGTATGGGTGATGATGTCCTATGACCTGGCAAGGTTACGATATGCAGTGTGACATCAACCATACTGTCATATACGTCTGTACTGCTGACATCACTTAATTGATCAAGGTTCATGGCCTTACAGACCAGACTCAGCAGGGTAGTAGTAAAGTACTTCCCATTATCAGTGGTGTCTCCCCTTTGTGGGTTGTGATACCTGTTGGTGTGCACCATTCAGTGTGTACACAACCTGACATGGAGCTATGTTTTACATGATGTGTACATGGAGAGCATCTTGTTTTGCCATATGTGTACGATACAACCTGTGATGTAGGCAGGTCCCATGCAGACTGAGTGCAGCTTGTACCTGCATAGTTGTGGGTACAGGGGCCCTGTGGTGAACATGGATATATGCTTGTGTACCTGTTGGGGGAGGGGGCCATGTGTTTATGTTATCCAAGACCCTATCTGAATTGCTTATTCATGCTAAGCACTTGTTCAGGACTTGTAAGCACTACATAAGCTAATAATTACTATAGCACTCTATCTTCCTCATTACCTACAGGTAAGGGTGAACATGTTTTGTACATACTTTTCTCACTTGCTTAGAGTAATGTAGCTCTTGTACTCACTTTCCTCACTTATCTAGGTGAATTTAGTTCTATATTCAGGCATGTCCAAGAGTCAATTGCCAGTGTTCTCACCTGTCTATCTGATGAATCTGGACATCTTGAGGCAATGTACACATTGCTTCATTTACACAGACAAGCCTCTCCGCCAACCACCCAACACTACAACCTGTGAGAGATGCACTCATCTAGCCAAACTGGAGGTAAAGGTCTCTCCAACCAAGCCTGACCCTGACTGTCATGTGGAGAAGGTACACATTCGCACAACACCACACTCATCACATAAGTCTCACTGAATCTACCCCACCATTAACTGGGAAAACTACTCGTGTACCAACACATTAGCTCAACAGTTTCTGGAATTCATAAACACCAATGCCCTGCCTCAACATATCCACACACCCACCAGGGGCAACAATATTCTAGACCTAGTCATTACCAACATGAGTGACTGGTGATCCACACGTGAAGCCAACTCCTCGTTGGTCCGATCAGACCATGTGCTGAACACCATTGATATCCACATCCCGCACCTACCCCCCATTAAGGGAACCACAGTATAATATGTCTACAAGGCCAACTACACGCTTCTTAAGACAGATGTGGTGGACATCATGACACCCATGCAGATGGACAGTACTGTTACAACTGCTGAATCCTACACAAATGCACTCTATAAGCACTTACAGGAATGCATGGCTTGTGCTATCCCAAACAAAACCAGGACGCTATACTTCTAATTAACTAAACCAATCTGGTGGTCCCCTGCCATAAACATATTGTACTACAGGAGGAAGACACTGTTGCAAACGAGAGTGCAATACCATGCGTGGAGGAGCTCCCTAGCCAGCCTCAGTAAAAAAGGTGAGATCCCTTATAAGATCCTCCAAAGCAAGCTACGAAAACTATAACTCAACTAATACCAACAGCAACCACAAAGCATTCTATAGCTGTGTCACATATCTCGATGTCAACAACCAGATCTGCTTTGAGTTACAGCACAAAGGCATGAACATTACAGAAACAATAGATATTGGCAACATCCTGGCAGATCCCTCTCAAAGCTGCACACTCTAAAGGCAATATCACAGCATCCATGGGACCGGACAACATCCCAGGCTGTGTTTTATATGAACTTCAGATCGTACTGTCTCCCCACCTATGCACCATGTTCAATAATAGCCTCACATCGGGCATAGTGCCCCCGGAATGGTGCACAGCAACAGTTATCCCACTCCACAAAGGTGGCACCACAACGGACCACAGGACCTTTTTCCCTATAGGCCTGACTAGCCTGGTCTGCAAGGCTATGGTGCACATCATGGATCACTGTCACAGAGACATTGGGTACCTCCAAACCTTTGACCCCTCCCTGTTTGGCATTGTTAAGGGCAGACCATGACTCCTAAACCTGGTGGACGTCTTAAAGACAGTTACCAAGGCATTAGATGAGGGTAAGGAGGTCCACACAGCCTACCTAGATCTCTCATAGGCTTTCAACACCATTCCTCCGTCTGGTATTATCAACATACCTATCCGCCTGAACATTAACTCCTATGTCATGTGATGGTTTGCAAAGTGGCTCACGGACAAAACCCACAAAGTGGGAGTTGCATACCCTAGGTCTGACTGTATACCAGTTACAACTGGCATCCCTCAGGGCTCAGTCCTAGGACCCCTCATGTTTGGTATATACTTCTCTGACATACAAACAAGCACAGGAGGGCTTTGGCTGAAAAGATTTGCAGACAAATGCAAACTAGGGGACATAATTGTTTCCCCAGCTGTTAAAGACACCCTCTGGAAGGGTGGCACTGAGACAGATACCTGGTGTTAATATCATGGCGTCAAGTTGAATGCCTAAAAGTCCATAGTCATACCCTTTGGATATAACTAATTACTCGTGGACTATCACATAGGTGCTAGTCCCCTACGAACAGAAAAGGTAATATGGGATCCGGGAACCCCAGTAGATAGCAATCTCTCCTTTGATACCCATAATGACAAGGTGGTTAGAATATCCTTCTACATGGCTACATGGCCCCCCTAATCTTTAATGGGTTCGCATCCAGATCAGAGGGGCCATTGTGACTCTACACATGTCATATTAGACCCATTATAGGATACAACACCCCATTTGGGATATACCATACAAGACAACTGCAACAGCTTGGAAGACCACACCAAGAGGATTACTGACCTCAAACAGATGACATATGCTGCCCAACCTACGAAACTCCAGCTGTACTCAGTTGCATACCACATACTCACAGGTGATCTCTGCTTGACATACATGGCCCATGTCCAACCCTGTATTGCTGGATATGCTCCACCTAAACAGAAGCCCCTGAGAGCCACATGCTCTAGGGATATACACCTAACCACAACAATGAGTAGGACGTGCTGGATGGATAGATTCCTGACCAGGACACTCCCCATGCTTTGGAACATGATTCCAATGTACATCAGGCAGGGCCCCTCATGAGCACTCTTCAAGGGAAACCTTGACGTGTGGGTGGGAGACAGTCATGTACCCCAGGGATCACTGCAGTGGCTCTGCTGTACAGAGGCACAGGGAACTATTGGCTCTACCATTCAGAGGCACAGGGAACCAACCTATGGGGGTGGTGAAAGCCAACACACGCTAGCTAGGCTTACAGATACCCTTGATAAGACAGCCTAGTACCTACCTTTGCACATATTACATGTCTTATGTGCATGGATAGTTAAATAGCTCTTCCATTTTACTTTGCTATCATGCTGATAAACTGTCAGCTCACTAAAAGACATATGTATTCTGTTATTGTGTATTGGAAATGCCAATTGACATAACTAATGTTTGCCTAACATTATAGTAATGCTGTGTAGCTTGTAATACATATCTGCCTACAATACTGTACATTACACAGTTATTGGCACAATATCCCACAATGCAAATCATACTTGCACAGTGGCCCAACCTTCCACATGTTATTCTCTGTAATACACCCATATATATGGCTATAGTTACAATATATCAACATATACTATCCCCTGTTATAGCACATACTTGTTGGACCAGCCCTGCCACTGACATCGGTTGGTGAGGAGTATTTCTGCTCAAAGCCCTTATATAGCATCCCTTGTGGTGTATGCAGTGTTTGCCTTGTGACCTACAGCAGTACACACAAATACTACAAGCGTTACTATGCTCAACAATACATCACTACAAGATAACTGTTTCCACTATATGGATTGTGTCGCACTTTAAATACTACAGAAAAGTACTACATACACAGACATACTGACTGTTCTACATACCTTATTAGTAACCCGAGGTGTCGTTACCTGTTGATTCAATCCTTTTTGGTTTGTGTTTCAATGTTCTTTGTAATGTTCCACTGGTATATACGGATGGTTTGAATGTGTGATAACACATCCTTTTCTAGTTACATTTCAGTAACATGTGGTATCCTGTCCACCAATTGCTGCTCCAAAGTAGTTAATTAGATGCACATCAGCTGTGCAGCTACTCCATTAGCCGATACCATAGCAACAGTGGTGTATAAGTGAGTACTCCTTTTGGGCATTGTCCGTTTGCCTTACTTTCAAGGGAGACAGCCTAGATGTGTTATTGTGATATATTTCAACAGCTATATGGAGACACGCAGAGATATATTAGCTTCATGACTCCCGTGGACTGTTTGTAATGGCTAGATGATTTAGTTCTATATGTGAGTACAGCTGTTATATTTCGGAACAGTGCTACTTATGCAGGGTTTGTTTGTACCTGATACTTCTGCAGATGTTTATGTCTGGCAAGGATGTTTGGCCAGCTCAAGGCCGTATGGCTATGCATGAACTGTTATGTGGTGTGCAGTGTGCTCACCAGACATCCTTGCTTTGGTGTATAAGTGTAGCATACTGTGCTGTTACTCACTAATTGCTAACACATTCCAGTGTATGCACAACCCTCTGAAATGGGATTAGTGCAAACAAACCCTGTTACATCAGCAGCTGTTCCATTGTATAACAGCAGCTATTTCACATAGGGCCATGTTAGTGTGTCTCTGACAAGGTATGTTAAGGCTTCTGCAGATGTCGCACAGTGTGTGAATGATTTGTGATGTTATTACAGTTTGTATTGTAATATGTTTGGGTGTGGGGGTGATGTTTGTGGGTGTGCTTAGCAGATGCAGGTGTGTAGGAACTGCTTTTATGCATAATCGCTATGTGCGTGAGGGTTCCTTCCCTATTTGAACACCTATCCTTTTGTGGACTAATACAATGGTAATTGCAGGCTGATTCATTAAGGCACTGTTATGTGGTTCCTGTATAGCATGCAGGTGATGTTAGTCCTTGAATCCCTTTGGTAATACATCTGAATGTAATAAAGTGTTGCTACATGACAGCTGTGTATTTCTGTCATAGGTATTTGCAGTCATCGTAGTTGTGTTGGTGACTTACCCTCTTTGGCTAAGGTTGCCACCTTTTCATATGGCCATAGTGGGACCTTTTCGGGACACACATCTGCAGGCCGACACAAACCCACCATCAGTACAAGGGATAGAACTTTCCTTTCTTGCCTAAATATAAGCTTATTCTTGTAGCAGTTTAGTTGCTTATCCTGTTTCCTGTAACATGTAGGTATTTTAGATACAGAAATAACTATTGTATGCAACTATTACAGTACATATGGGACATAATTGTCCTACAATCCCAGGACATTTGCCACGTTTAATATATTTGGTCAGGACACAACCGCCCAAAGAGGAGTGTCCCTCGCAAAGTGGGACAGGTGGTAACACTATCACTGGCTCATGTCCATAGCACATATTTGTAATAGTGTATAGGCATATACTCTCCATATCCTTTGTTCATAAAGGTTGGTAGTGGCGGAATGTATGATTGCTATGGTCCATGTTATACACATATATAGACACTTCAACTGCTGTATACGGGAGACCTATGGAATCCTGAAACCACAGTGTTCCGACGCATACAGTACCGGGATCAGACTCCCATACCCCACATTACTGACATCGACAGTAACTCGCGAAGGTAACACGAACATGGAACACATACATGCACACACAGACACACTGCTACTCAACACATCCAAAAAAACCATCCTACACTATGTATGAGCAGGTGGCCAAGCCCCCCTACACCCCCCATGTAGGTGTCTGCGCCCCCCACACCACCCCCTACTTTAATATTCTACATCCTAGGTCACGCAGACGCACAAAGCTAACCCACAACCACACATTACATTCCCCCAAGAACACACACCACACACAAAACACACACTTACACACACTACAGCCCTAAGAAACACACTTACACACAGTAACCTACCCGAACCACAACACCAGAAGCACTGACTAACTGTCTATTAACATTGTGAGATTACACCTCGTGCATCTGGTGTTTCGGTACTGTGTTCTTTCGGACCTTAAGCCTCGGGATTACACGCGTCGGTATGTAAAGCAGTCGGTATGTGGTAGGTATCCCATTTATATGTACCTCCATGGCTATGTAGATGTTAACCTATCTATATATCTACATATATATGTATATCCCCATATATCGACATCTCTCTCTCTCTCTCTATAAATATATATATATATATATATATATATATATATATATATATATATATATATATATATATATATATATATATATATATATATATATATATATATAAATATAACATACTCCTTTCATTGGGTACATGCTGTTTTGTCCTATTTCAGCACATTCCTACCTTTTGTGTTTTATCCTGTCAGTATACACGACTGCCATTGGTACATCTCAGGTAGCTTAGTAGTATGCCATTGTGATGAATGTGTACATGGTTGCGTGTTCTAATCCTGGCAGTGATATGTTACCTCTCAGAGCAGGCACTGGTAGTGCAAGGGTGATTAACACACGTTTCAGCAGTTGTGTGTTCCACATGTTCATTATTCTGTGGTGAACTACCATTATATGCAAGCTGTGTTTAAGGTACACTATGTAACATGTACACATCTGTGAAGATTCCTGTCAGGGATACTCCCCATTATTTGGAACTACATCCCTGATTACATTATACAAAACCCCTCACTGACACTCCGGGAAATCCATGCAGAGTGGGTGGTGAACAGTAGCTACATCCCAGGGATCCCGCAAGTGGCTCTGCTCCACAGAGTTAGTTAATCAATGGGGTGGCGACAGCAGACATGTTTTGCCTATGCTTATGAGTGGCCTCGCCGGTTGGGCATGTACCTACTTATGTATCTATGAATCTGTACATACAGTATGGACACATGCTGATAGCTTAATTTACTGTTCAGGTATTGACTTACCTTGTGCCAATGGCGGTTGTGTGTACAATAGTTGAGGGCTACCTATGTAGGATGCACACAGTAGACCACCTATACATGACAATTTACAGGTGTTCGTGTGTGTGTGTTCCATCCATGTTTACTGTGTGTGCAGGTGGAGAAGGGTGTCAGTACATGAGTGCCTACACTGTCAGTGTGTGTGTGCTATATGTTCCCTCTTTGCCAAGGCATGGGCATAAGGGGCACACCTCCGTATGCCTACTGGGGCTAGCACAGGGTGTTCATGGTCTGAGTCCCCCTGTACCTGTGGGTCCCTTGGCAATGGTGGTGGGCTATGAGGGCCTTCACCATTCTGTCCCTGCTGCAGCTGTTTCCACAGGATCATATTGTGTAGCATGGCACATACTATGAAGATGTGGGCACACGTTCCTGGATAGTACTGCAAGGCACCACCAGATATGTACAAGCAATGAAACTGTGATTTCAGCATCCCAAACACACGCTCTATGATGATTCCGGTTTCTGCGTGTGCCTCATTATGGCATTCTTGCATGGCTGTATATGCATTTCTGATGGGAGTCATCATCCACAGTTCCAGTGCATAGTCAGCATCCCCCACCACGTGGCTATATGGGATGTCCCCCCTGGCAAATACCTGATACAGCTGTGAGGCATGCCAGATGTGGGAGTTGTGATAGCTTCTAGGGCTGCCAGCACACACATCCATGATAATGCCCTGGGTGTTGCACACGACCTGGCAGTTGATGGATGGGAATCCCTTACGGTTTATGTAGCACCTACCCTGCTCATCGGCTGGTGACTTGATGTGTATGTGCATGCAGTCTATTGCACCCAGTACCTCTGGGTAGTCTGCCACATGGTGGAAGAGACGCATATTGCTGGCCAACTCCTCCTGCATTCGGGGAAGGTATATGTGCTCATTGGCATGTGGTAACATGGCTTCCAGGCCTTTGGAAGGTACCTGTGGCTAGTATTCTCAAGCTTACACATACCTTCGTGTCCACTGGGATGGGTTCCTTTCTGTTACTCCTGGCTCTGAGGTGTAGCCAACACAGCTCAACAAGTTGCTGTATGATGTCCCTGTCCACCCTGTAACGCTCTACTATCTCCAGATCATGTAGCCCCTGGTAGGTTACCCTGGGTCTGAACACTCTTCTCCTCCTCCGGTGCCTGAGATGGTTGTCAGCATCATCCTCCACACCACCGTCAGTCTCCAACACATGCTGGTGAATCAAAGCTATGGTGGCCCCTAACATATACATATTAAAAGTTCCCCGTCTGTATACACCAATGGTGCAGAGTGTCTGGGAATACACAAGTGTCTGTGTGGGGCTTTCACACCTTATACTATTGTGCAATGGATGATGCTGGTGTAATTGGGTGTGTTTGTGCTATTCCAGCTGCAGGGTATCTTAATTATTGGTTTTACAGCAGGTACTGCTATTGTGGGGCCTTTGGTGTTGACTTACGCTTGTCTGCCGTGATTCATGTATTGCCCTTTACTTCTATTTTCAACCCGATTCCCCTCCCATTGTCAGGCATGCATCCAGCTGCCACCTTTCTTGTTTTGTGCTTCCACAACCCAGGATTGTGTTGGGAAATGTGTTATGTAGTTGATCTACTGCAAGTTTGCTTTGTTCTGCTGTGACAGTTCTCTTTTCTTTGCTGTACGGCACCTCCCCTTTCCTGTTCTGCAGGTAGCTGCTAGCAGCCTTGTTAGCTGTTGTCTATGGCCCACTGTGAGTTTCTAGGTGTTAATTAGTCATGTGTACTCCAATTACCATGCTGCAGCATTTCCTTATTGTCTTCCCGTATCCTTCCTGTTTCAGCTGTGGTGCAAGCCACGCACAGCCGTTTACCGGGTTTTGTGCGCGTTTTCATCCATGTTCACATGAACTTTCAGTTATCTTGTGTGCTCTCAGCTAAGCAAAGCTATGGCTACTTCCACACCCCTATCCTGCAGCTTTGCTTAGCAACACGCAACATGGATTAGCAATGATCCAGTGTGCTTACAGCTACAGCGCACGCCCCTCTCTTGATGTCATGTTTACCTCCAGGCCACTCCTCTGTGTTGTAACGCTACGCCATGTTGTACATCCTTACATTGGTGGGGTGTTTGCGATTCAGTATTACTTGACTCATTTGCATGGCATTGACTGCTAATTCTTAGTTACCGCATGAAACACTGTCACAGACCCTTAGCAACCCTTGCGCCATGGTTGTGGTGTAGCATACATGCCATTGACTACTATGCGGATATCATGAATTGCGTTACATTACAGTTTTATGACATCTAAATATATTTTCCTTGTGATCCTGTTTGCGCACCGATGCACTGCGGTTTTACTTTGCGTTGGTGTGGCCATGACATTAAATGTTATTTTTTATATGTTGTGCATGTTGTTTTATGCCATTGGCTATATATTTAGCCATTGGCATATATTAACATTATAATACGTAAGTTTGGTCCACTTTCATGGCTCCGATTTTATGTTTGACAAAATTTAAACTGTTTTTTTTTGGTTTTCATTTCTACATGCTTACGCTACACCTGCACCACTTCATGAATCGCTATATACCTTCATTCGCATGCTATACTGCTGCGCATGGGGTATTTAGCATACATGCGTCGGGAGCTGCACAACTCTGGCATAAGCTGGTAGTGCACGTGGAAACAGCTCTTACCTGAATCGCTCAGAGGCCATATTTGGCGCTAGATCGCCGACATTATTCCGGTGCATGGTGCAAGCTTCATGAATCCCGGGGATTGTCTATGTGTTCCAAATGCAGTCTTGGTCAATGTCTTTCTGTCAGTATTTTTTTCTTTGTATTGATAAGTGCATTTAATAATTGTTATTATCTTTGCCAGTGTAGCTTATGTTGTGGCTGAAAAGGGTCCTGGGACCAGTTCACTTTCCTGGTTACCAAAGTATAAATAAATATGAAATAGAAAAAAGGAGGGGGAACATGACAGAAATAAATGAGAAACTACTAAAGCACATTTTAAGTCTGCATCATTCATGAGAGAGAAAAATCCTCCCACTGAAGGCATTGGGAAATAGCAGACAGACTAAGTTTAGAGTCCTACTACTTGTCACTTGTAAATGTACAGCAAGGATTATTTACTGCAGTTAGAGTTTTCACACCTCAGCATGAGAGTATGGGGGAGGGTTTATCAAGTTTGTTAGGACTACAAACAACTCCTCTTACAAAAAACTGTTTTTTATCTGCTTTATTTTGCTGCAAGTAGGTAACAGCTATTTATAGCATAGGACAAGCTCTGGCAGAAAGATAAATGAGGCTCAGTCAGATAAACAGAGAAGCAGCTCTTTTACAGCAGGTGTGTTTAGATGACAGTGCTTCATAGTCCTGCCATTATATTTTAATGGAATGAGAAAACAGCACCACTTCCTTATGTCTGGAATGAGCCATATAAAGAGGATTTGAAATGTATTCTGGGAAGAAGAAAGGAAAGCAAGAAAATAAGCTCAAGTTACCAAGCAGGGACAGCTCATCTTATAGGACTGCAGCCTCCCCCCAGCTGTGGACAGAAAAGGAAAACAAAACAGAAAAAAAAAATTGTGAGTCCCATGTGTGCTCGGCATTCCCAGAACTAGACTGCAGCAGTCCGGATTAGGAAGAAGGCATCCTGTAGGTCTGATGCCAAGAAATCTATGCAGTGATGACCGCATAGACTGGAAGAAATCCGGACTGCAACGTCTACAGGCTGGAGCCTGTCTGCTCTACTCTCGCGGGGAAGCCATTATGTTGCTTGCGCAGGACTGGGGAAATTGGGAATGAAGACGAATGGTGACATTGAAGGTACTGGGTGTGTGTGTGTGTGTGTGTGTGTGTGTGTGTCTACGTGGGAGGTCTATACCCAGTGTAAAATGTATGTTGAGTGTTTTGTTGGATCTGAATGCATGCATTTATGTGGAGTGCTGGGTTGGTGGAAAGTCTGTGTATGCATGTGTGTGTGTGTGTGTGTGTGTGTGTGTGTGTGTGTGTGTGTGTGTGTGTGTGTGCTTTGTATATGTGTTTGCAAGGAGTATGTTTTGTGAAGAGCAGGCTAGTTGATATGTGTGCTTAGTCAACATGTTTTTCTTTTTTTCCTTTAATAAGTGGCTTTTGACTAGCCTACGGTCATTGAGTGGACTAGGTTGCTTGTGACTATACAGTATATAAAATATATAATCATAAAAGAAGAAAATGACCAAGTGTAAACCCTGTGTTTCTCCAGCAGAAAAGTACATACAAAAGTCAGCAAAAAGCTGCACGAGAGCCATGGGCTATCAGACATTGTCTATTATAATCCAACAAGCTTTAAACTTTCACACAAAAATGATTTATCAAATTGAATGAACTTGATAAAGCATTTTTGTGCAAAACCTTAAAGATTATTAGACCATAGTAAATACTGATTGTCCGTGGTTCCTGTGTAGCTTTTTGCTGTTTTATGTAAAAGATGGAATTGTTCCTAAATTAGCATTACCTATTAAGATAGGTTTCCTTAATCAGCATTATTTATTAGGATAGGTTTATTACGACTTACTGTTCCATCTGTATTAAGCATGTACTATTTTTGAATTAGTTGAATTTTACATTTTTAGTGTTATGCTTTGATGCTAATGAAGTAGCACTATAGCATTCCTGTAGCACTGTTTTATGTTCAGTGCTTGTATATCCTTATTGCTCAGTCTTGATTTATTTATTTTATTTTCATTTAGTTAACTGGCTGAGTTAACTGGTCAGTAGACCCTTTTCAGCAGCAATCCATGTCATTATGGCAAGAACACATACAAGCAAAGCAAACAGCATAATAGAATATCTGTAAACAGTAGTGAAGTACAGTTCACTGCAAACTGACATTACATAATGCCATATTTAAAACAGGCTTGCCATTATTTATATCATGCAACAATTTTAACTTTGCCGTACATAATTTTTAAAAATCAAGCAGCCAAGTGTAGAATTTATATATTTTCATTTTACAACTGGGTGCACTGTTTGCATAGCAGTTAAAGCAAACACAGTCATATGTAGTATTTACATATATTTATATTTGACATTTGGTATACTGTGTGTTTGCATGGCATGGCAGTTTGTATAAATGGCAATTTAAATAGTTCATTTGTTGGACTTAAATGTTATATTCTAAACTGTACTATAAAGCTCTCTGAGGCAGGCTAAATTGCTGACATTACATAGTGTGTCTTGTTGTGCTTATGGTCATATTTAACCCTTATCTTTAAAGTTAGTACTTTTATAAGGTTTACTTTTAGTTTAAATTTAAAGAGCTCTAATATGTTTTCTGCTCTTATATCTAGTGGTATATGATTCCACACAGTGCGTTCCAGTTTGGACAGTGTTTGTTCTCCCACTGTGGTTTTTAATCTTGCTCTAATAAGGATCTGAGCTTCAAGTGTGGTTTCTCCTAAGTCGCAAGTTTATTCTTTGATGTTAAAGGTTCTTTTTTATAGGGAGGCATTGACCAAGCTTAACTAGTTTTAATACCTGAAATCCAATGAGATGGTTTCCATGGCTATGTGCTAGGAGCTCAGTTATGTGTTTTGAACCATTTGAACTGATCCATCAGAGTATGGGGATGGGTATTGTAGCTAGTCAGTAATGCAAATCTACAGATTTTATTTATTGTTTAGGTTACAGCTGAACAATCTCTGTTACTAGGTCCATCTCACTTGCTTATTAAGAATATAGAATACATGGCTTCAGCCTTGCAGCCCAGTATGTAAAATGCCCCAGTTGCTGCTATATACTGGTGGCTAGAGAGAACTCAGGATACATGGTGGTGGTTAGAGAATACCTCAGGCTTGAACTCTGTATCTTCGGTGAAGGTAGCAAGAGCCTGAATTTCCTACCCATCACCATTTGTGAAAAATTTGCAGCTTTTTGCCTCATACTTGTTCTTTTCTGTTCCTCATAAAATCTGTGGTTTCTGGAATTTTAATTAATTACATAGTTGGTGGTGCAGTGGTAGTATTGTTGCCTAACAGCTAGAGGTTCTCTGGTTTAATTCTTGGCTGATGTGCCTTCTGTGTGCAGTCTGCATGTCCTCCCTGTCTGTGTTTGTGTGGGGGAACTCTGGTGTCCTCCCATCATGCAAAGACATGTGTCTGGAGTTTTGCTCCCTGTGCCTTTGCTGAAAATTGCCTTTTGTTCCAAGTCAGGCTTTACTGGTTAACAAATGTTAAATAAATAAAAACGACAGGGATTTGAATTTCAGACTTAAAATTCTTCAGAAAGTATATGGTAACACAAAACCCTTTATTCTAGCAATTTTCTAAGTTTATAAGATGAATATTTGAAATTTGTCCCTATTTTTGGGACTGTAGTCTCCCATTATTGGCTTCATCCAGGTTTTTTGTGCTAAGGTTGAAAGCTATAGTGAGAACTGAATTCAATGAATGTGTTTGGGGGCTGTATTCAATCATTACTGGCTTTGTCCAGGTGTTTAATGCCAAGAGGTTGACAGCTATGATGATAACTGAATTCACTAAATGGTAGCCATTTAATTTTCAGTCTTCTGCTCTTTCACAAAACAGCTGATTTGGCATAGTGGTATGTTGTTCTGACTGTTTTGCACAGGGTCCTGGGTTCAAGTCTTGGCAGTGAAATGTATGATGATAACACAGCACTTTATTCTAGCAACTTTCCAAGTTTATACAAGCAATGTTTAAAATGTGTTCCTGGTTTTTGGGCTTTTGTCCCCCCCAATAAATTTTGGCTTTTTCCAGATTTCTTGTGCTTCAAAGTTCAGAGATACAGCTGAGTGTCGAGTAGATTTTACAAGGAGCTGAGAGCTGCAGGGGAAGAGAAGTTTAGTGCTGCTTAGGCTGAGTCTGCTTGTGTTGTTAATAGCACAACAGGTAGCATATTTGCTTTTGATGCAGAAGGCTGTGGGTTCTACTCCCACAGTATGTAGATGTATTGCTGATACTGTATTGTGTTGTAAAGTGGGTGGATACTACAGTCCTTTTTGGTGAAGATACCCAGTAACTATGAACCTGTTATCAGTTTGACATCCATTCCCTATTTCAATATTACTAGCTTATCATTTTTTAATGTAACAGGCAATTTATTCCTCAAGGGCAACAGGCACTTTATTTGTAGATGAAACAATGAAATTTAAAGTTGTTTGCTAGCAGCAACCTCTTCATTAGTTACAGATCTCTTTAATGTGGAATTATTTAGATTACTTTTACTTCTTCAGAGATTGTGCATATTTACTGATACTGGTGGATTGTAGAAGTTTGAGTAGACTTTTCTGGTGGAAATGTTCTGAATTGGGCTGTTTTGTCATTATTGGTGCATGCATTTTGTTTCATTGTTTACTGAAAAAATTTTCAAAACAATAAATTTAAAACGCCCTCTAACAACTGTACTGTATTATACAAGGAATATAATTTAATACAATCAAGAAGGTGTACCAAAGAACACATGTATGTTTCGTGTGCAAGGGGCCTATGATTTGAAAAGAGCCCAAAGTTAATCTTTATCTGCCACTGGCCAAATATATTTTCTCTGAATGTGGGTTTCAATGCTGTTTCAATTAATGTGAATTTCAAGGGCAGAGAAGTTTTAATGCTACATCTATTTTTATTGTGAGACTGCATTGCTTTCTTTAGCAGATGTCTATTAGTGTTTGTGCTGTAAAATGCAAAATAAAACAGTATGCACATAACAGTGTTTATGGTAAATGGAGAGAAATAGCCAAGTAATGGGACATTGGAATGGCTGCAGGGGTGAGGCTCCATTCAACCATGATTTTGTGAGGGGGGAAGGGCGGCAAACCCAAAGACAGCCCCAACTGAACTATACCTCTCAGCTGTCCAGATTTTTGCAGACTGAATATATTTTTGCTTCTTATTTTTGGTTTGTTCCTCATAAAAGTTGTGGTTTTCTGGCAAATCATTTAGGAATGAAGTCACTAAATAATGACAGACATTGAGTTTCAGACTTCACAACCTTCAGAAAAATGCATGCTAAAGCAAGACATGTTATTCTATCAACTAAGTTTATACAAGATCAATTTTTAGTACTGTTTGTATCTTCCCCCAATATATTTGGCCTTGTCCAGATTTCCTGCATTAAGAGGTTGAGAGGTACGTGCAAATAAATCACTTTATAGAATTACGAATATCCAAACCTCTCAACTGTCCCCAATTTTGGCTCAAAATGTTGCTATCCCCCTAATAATCCCTCTGCAAAATAGTAATTTTGGAAGAAAACGTGGAGAGTTTACAATTATAAATAACTGTAATGATCAGAGTTATAGATTACTTTTATTTCAGAAATGCATGTAGATTCTCTTATTTTGTCAGCTGCTCAAGTTAACAGCACTAATATTAAAAAAAAATGTGTCCCTTTCTTGACAGGTTCCCAGCTGTATTATGTGTCAATTTTATATTTTTACATCACATTTTTGGTTAATTTTTCATAAAATTGTGGTTTTCTGGCAAATCATTAAAGATTAAATTAGAAAATAATGACAGACATTTGAGTTTCAGATTTCATACCCTTCAGAAAACTCATACTAATGCAAGACCTACTACTATTCTATTATCTTTCTAAGTTTATAAGAACAATATTTAAAAAGTGTCCTTATTTTTGGGCGTTTGTCCCACTTCTATGTATGACTTTTTCCAGATTTCTTGCTCTGAGGTTGAGAGGTATGAGTGTCATCACCGTCAGCCAGAGATATTTCAAACTGTGACATACTTGTTGCACCCCACTCCCCCATGTAGTGACTCTGAATGTGTCCAAGCAAGGCAAGGAGCAGTTATGCAGTGTAAGTGTGCAGAGTATTCCCCCATCCAAGGTAGACACAAGTACAACAGTGGCTTTTCATCTGTCCTTGATTTTGCAAAATGTTCTGGTTTTCTGTCATATTTTTATACTGTTGATTTATGCTTCTTATTAAAATGCATGATGTTGCAGTGTCCTGTTGCTCTGTGTTTAAGTAGCAATGCTTTAATGACCATCAGCTTGTCTGAGATTGTAAGATGCAAGTAAGATTTAATAAGCATACTGTTAAATAATTACCAACATTGAAAGCCTTTTTGTTGCTGCCATGCAGAGAATATTTACATAACTAGATAACGTATAAGCCTTAGGCATTGAAATGCATATGACAGTATGTGTAATAAAGGACAGGATTACAGTATTTTCAGAATTTCATTACATTTGTTGGAGGTTTGCAGTCATATTTGCAGGCATTACCATAAACTAAATAGAATGCCAATCTATCACATGTGGTCCATAACCTGTGCAGTATTTCTTTAAGCAATTTATCTTGAGCTTGTTTCTTGTTTGCTGTTCATTTTTTACTTTGATCATGTTTTCCCCATGTAACAAGTAGATTGTTGTCAGGCAGCAGGTCTTTTTGGATAATAAACATTTTTACAAGTGGGGTATCACAGAGATTGCTACTTTCAGCATGTTACTTAATATTTTATAAAGCTGAATATAAATTATAATTAGAACTGCAGTGCAATGAGAAGTGGTTTGAGTTGAGTGCTGCTTGTTTTTTTTATACTTGATTTTGACTGGCATTCCAGTAATGTATTTAAAAAGTAATTTATTTTTTCAGGTCTCACAACCTTATTGTTTGGATCTAGATATTAAGTAAGCTGTCATGTAGCCAATGCATTGAAATATTTTTTTCTTCTACACTTTGTTTTGCCTTGTTTGGACTCTTGTAATGATGGTTTGGCACCCAGGGCAGTGTATTTAATTAAAGTTCCAGTTGATGTGGTTTTGAGAATAGCTCTGCCCCTTTCTGGTTGGTTATGCCCCTTCCTGTTTGCCCCACCCATTCAGCTGTCTCCTGCAGCCCCCATTTGATTTGAAGTAACCAGCCACCACTGTTACCAAGGCAGGCCCCACCATCTGACATTTTGAGAGAAATGCATTACAATTGTAAAAGAAGCACTTGGAATGATTCTGAGGCATTAAAATAGCTCAAAAACAAAGATGCAATGAAAAAATGTTTTTTGAGTTCTCAGGTGGAGTTTTCCTTTAATGTAACTACCTAAGATCACAAGCTATAGCTTAGTGTTTGAATTGTAAGTGCCACATAACATGTCCAACTAGGACAGTGCACAGTTAAAGGAATAACATTGCCACTGTTTATTAGCTGGATGTTTATGCTAAAAAGTGTTCAAAGTGCACAATAACACTGTACAGCTACACATCAAACATGGATTTGCAGAGTAGTATACACAGTATGAGGATGAAAGACACATTCACAGCTGGACTCCAACATCCTACATATGTAGTTATACAATATACAAAGTACAGTATCAAAGTCACACACCACAGGAGAAGTTGTACTCCAACTGTGAGATACTTCAGTTATGGTAGCATTAGGTAAATACTGCATGGCCAAAAGATTATTTTCCCTAGTAATGCTAGGATGTGATAGTGTAACACTGTGCTACTGTAACTCCATCTCATAAGTGGAAGTGTACATAAAGGTGGCAACAGTAATCACAGTCATACTATGTAAGCAGGGATGGACTTGGACTACCTACCTATGCAGTTACACCATCTATACAGCACATTATTAGCAGCCAGTACCTAGGAAAATAGTGAGGACAACTTAGGCATATAGCATCTATGAAGGGATGACATCAGCAGTGAATTGTCAAGGAGATGCGTCTGGTAAAATGACTTTTACAGCCATCTGGATATGTAAAAGTTGCCATTGCAAATGTGTTCAAACCAATCCTGAATCCAATTATAGTCTCACACACACTTGTAAAAGTTACGCACTGCTGTATTCAAACCTCCTTTCTATCTAATTACACATTCTAGAGAATAGTGTAATAAATGCAAGCACCACAGGAGAAGTATATTTAAAGCATGAAATTTCGCTTTAGAAAGAATGACCTCATCAGTGTGTTACACCACAGGTGTAGCCAGGAGTATAATTTCTTAATCGTGTGCTCTTATTGCTGCCCCCAACCTACCTGTCATTTTAAGAATTGAAATGTTCCCCCCACTTAACAAATGTTTGTGCCAATTTTCCTCTATGAAACTCTTATCTGAGGCTTTACTTTGGAAAGTTGTGGACATAGCATGCCCTAAATAAGCCAAAATATCTCTAAGTAATATCTAGAAAATTGTACTCAGTAGAGTACAAAGAGTATGAGTAGCTACTCCCTTGTGTTACAATGAAGTGTGGTTGTGAAAGGTGGGAAAATGGGATGGCAGAGTCTAACAGTTTAAAGTGTTTTTCCAGAGTAGAAGTTGATTGAGCACAGCTGTGTGAGAGAACAGCTCACCTAATTGTAAACACCCTCACTGACACACACACACACACACACACACACACACACACACACACACACACACACACACACATGCACACACGTTCCTCATATTGAGCCTTGGACCTCTTACCTATCTAGGTTACACAATGTAGAGAGCACTGTATTAGTTACAAGTGCCCCAGGCAAAGCCTGACTCTTAAGGGGAGAGAAGGCACTTTTGTCAAGATGACCTCATCAATGTGTTTCAGACAGAATGTTTCCTTAAAAAAAGTGTTATAAGGGAGCTGTGTGAAGAGTTAAATGTATTTTTCTCAGTAAAGTGGATACTGCACCAAGTGTTAAAAACACACACACGCACACACACACACACACACACACACACACACACACACACACACACACACACACACACACACACACACACACACACATTTCCCATGAACCTTCTGCCTATCTATTTACATAATGTAACTTTTATCACTGTAAAATAACCACAATAACTCACTTGTATTTCTTGAAAGTCCACTGTCTGGAACAGATGGTACTATGCATCCCAGGTTGTGCAACAAATGCATACGTAAACACAGGACAGTATAACTTCACTATGATTGTCCCATGTAATTACATACTTCTCTACTAACATTTAGCTACTCTACTTCATGTACATTGCATTACTGTGAGGTACAATGACATGTTTCTCAATATGGAAAGCCATAGAAATTCTATGTTGTAAACCTCCGGATTATCAATCAAACTTTCCTGTAACTTTTTGTGGGATGATTGCTCATCTATATTGTTTCATAGTTGCACTGTATGCATTGAGAATACAAGCATGCAAGCTATACACAAGACTGTGTGCTGCAGAATAACAGTGTGATGAATTATGTGAGGATAACATAATTGCAAGTGTAGAGAAGACGTATTAAACAACTGAATTAACTGAGTCAACATTATTGTGAAATCAGGATAATCTGTTGACAAAATTAATACAGACATACAAGCACTGTACAACTTAAAACAATAATTATTTGATTTTCTTTTTTTATGTTACTCATTGAACACAGTGCTGCCAAGCTGATTCACACTGCTGATAGTAAAGCATTTGTGGACGCATAACCATTTCTTGAATTATTGAACTTAGAATGGGAATTAGTAGTACTCTGTCTGGCTATGTGCCAATGTTCGTGCAAAGCTCTGTACAAGACAGGCTTCACAGTATGGAGTAGGCACATTAATATAGCAGGAGGATAATGATCTGTTAAGGAAAGGTGTAGCCAAGCTTTACAGCCACAGGAGTCAGACAAAGCATTCTGAAGCATTTTTTCATACACCTAAATTCAAACCTTTAGAACACTGAAAAAAATGTTTATATCTGAGCATGATCTAAGCACACGCTGTAGGAAGTCATACTTCTGATAGTTCACATTTGATAGCAGATTTCAGTAAACATGAATATATGAATTCATCTTCATTACCCTATTGACTCTTCAGCTTGTTGAAAAGTACATTAAACTAAATGAACATAAGCACATTGGCATGAAGAACAACAGAGTAATGTGGCCAAAGGCAATAAAATTACAAGCTATTACAATAAAATCACAAGCTATTGTCATAAGCTGAGTACTTCCATTTCGCCTTATTTGCATTTGTTGCCTGGTGCCAGACATTATGCAAATGCAGAGGTAGAAGAATAATGGTACAGAAGGGAGAATGTTGTGTGGGATATGTAGGAACATCTATATGATGATTTAATCTTATCAAATTATCATTAATCTGTCATTCTCAGGACAGTACTGTACTTGCCAGAGGGAGAAATAAGGGGTAGGAGAGTGCAATAAACATGAAGACATAAACAGGATAAGGTTGACTTAATAAGTCTTGTGTTCCATCTGCAATGGTTTTGAAAATGATGTTTTGCTGCACTATTTAAAATGTATGTTACTGAAATTGCATATATGGAAAGAAATATAGATGTTTCCAGTTAAATATATGATAGAAATATGAAATTTCATGATTTAATAAATTGACCAACAGCTGTAATTGAACCCATGGCACTATGCAAAACATCAGTCTACAAATAGGGTAATTATTTCAACACACCAAAGAGGAACTCCTACTTTGTTACATCCTGTAGCCTAAGAACTGTTACATTAACTGTTTCATAGTAGTGCCTTAAGTTTGCCTTTTTTCTGTATTCCCATAGCGCAGCAGATTTAAGCATATTTGCATGAAAGTAACTAAACCACTGAAGATTAAAATGACCTGAGTAATACAGGCTGGGTTATGAAACATGCATAAATATTTCACAAGACATAACTGTCCTAAATACATAGTTATGATATGTGATGAATCATGATGATCATAATAAAAGTATTGTGGCCATCGTACATAAGAAAATGAATTGTAAATTAAATATTATTGTCATGTTTAAAAATTGGACACACATTAGATTGAGGTTGTATGTGAAGCATACGCCAAATGGAAAAGTTTACTTCTGCAAGCATTGCTGATACATTATTTGCAATACACATGTTTAACATTATCATTTGTCTTTAGATTTACAGTCCTAATCAAAATGTTGTGAGAAATGGGATTCTGACACCTGTTGTAACAATATATTTTAGCTGGATTCGAACCCTTAATTTCTTGTATTTTTTTAATTACTTGTATTCTTGATCTAAACTCACTATACTTACACCTTGCACTACAGATATAGCTATGTGACAGGTGGAATTTCTCCACTCAGCACTATCCAGAGTGCTGAGGAAATCATAGCATTGCCAACCATGTATGCATTACCCAAGGCAACCTAAACTAAAAATAAAATAAAATAAAATAAAAAAGCAGATTAAAAATGAAACAGTGCTCAAACATGGTACAGAGATAGAGAGAGAGAGAAAAAAAAGTTACTGAAATAGAGGAAATTTGAAAAAATAGTTAAAATGTACACTTTTGATATTGGTTGTGTTTATACGTGAACATATGTTCATTAAACATCATTATGTTCACACAAAAACAGCCATGTCTAGATTAGATCCCCAGGACACTAGAACATTCATAAGACACATTTTAGATTGATATCCTTATGTGCCACAGACATTATATTGTGAAGATAAAAATAAGGTTACCTATACCGAATATGTGACCTACTATCAATTTATATTACAGGAGCAATCAACAAAATTCTTGATCTTTCTCCTGTTAAAACAAAGAGTGAGAAGGTCACACTGAAAAACCAATCAGTAAAAACTAAACGAAAACTCCAGCCAAGCTAGAACTTCCAATGAGTGATCTCCCAAACCTCCTGTGACAGAGACACATGGGATATATGCAAATGACCCTGATGAACATCAGGTGTTTCAGCTATATGGCGATTCTGATTGCCCATGACTTTTACGTTTGAAGTCATTTTAATGGACAATTTCAGGCCAATAAAGCCAAACCCCACTAGCTATGGATATGCATATTTCGGCCTTGTTATGACCTAATTTGGGTGATCTTTCTCCTGTGTATTTTGTAATTAGATGTGTGGATGGCTGTGATACTGATAGGGAAGATCATCTTTCATTGCACAATATAAAATGAAACATTTGAACACTGCAGTCTTTGCCTCTATTTTGTGAACATCATTCAAAGATCTATGCTTCTCTAACAAGACTGCTATGTACTTTGCCTTGCAGTTGATATATGTTTTAATGAGTAATCTGCTTCCTTAAAATCACAGACACAATTGTATTCAAAGGCAGAAACTATTTTTATAAACAATTCATATCAATATTGGGAATTTTCTTCTCCTAAGTCAGTCAGTGGTAGTCATAACATTTCCTGTCAGTACCTTCTCCCTGACACATCCTGATAGATACTGCACTCTGGGTAATCAGTCAAACTTGCAATCACCTAGCAGGTAACACTTCTTAGTACTTGTCCTTGTCAAGGTAGGGTGTGTGCATGCAATTGTGCATGCCCTTACACCATGTTTACATTCGCTGACTTAGGACAAATTTTGGAATTCATGAGTACAAATGAGTTCACACCTCGTTTGTATATTCACATTGGGCTGAATCTGCATTGTATAAAGGTAATCATGTATGCAAAAAATGTTTATCATGGTAGGGGTGAGTGTTTATCCAGAAAGTTGAAGGCTGCTAATTGTTTCTAGTTTTACAACTAATTTGATGCAAAGGTAATTTGATGTTTTTTACTAAATGCTATATTTCAAATTTACTGATGGATTGTATTTCACAATATGCCCATAGCTTACTGTATGAATTTTTTGTCTCTTGCTGGTGGCATAAGCATGTACATCCATTATGTGATATTTTACAAAAGTTTGTGAAAATGTAACATGATATTATGTAACATGTTGTATGCCCATCTGGCAAGTGATTGCTGAAGAGTGTTGTATTACTTTCTATCCATGTCAGGGGTTTCACTTGTGTGACCCACAAGTGTGTTAAGCCTGTGCTATATAAATGAATGCCATCCACACAAGTAAATATCCAAGAATACGTTTACCCATTTGTACTGGAAAAGTGAACATTGCTTTGGTTAATGCTCCAATATACTGCTCAGTTACACAGCTGTTGTCCTCCTTATATGACCTATACACTTTCTTTTGATTTCCTTTCCTTTTTTTGGTGGGGGTGTATTTACTTGTGTGTACTAATATGGAGCTTTAATTTTGTATGTATTTTGTTTGTTGATGTTGGTTTTGATGTAGAGGACAACACCAATGAGTATACAGCAGAACTTTCAAGCAGAAGGTACAATTAAATATGTTGCACTCACTTCTTTGGTGTTAGGCTTGCCCTCATACATTCTCCCCTACCAACACCCTATGCCAATGATGGATGACTGTGCACTGATATTTTTAATGTAGGTGCAGCTACATATACATGTGTGTGTGTGTGTGGGAAAATAAAATGCTTGATGCACATTTTCATGCAAAGTCCATAGGTGGATATTGCAGACATCATAGTCCTACAGTATTACTGACATTACTGTACACAGGATAAATGTCTCATTTTATGGATGTATAGCTACTTGCATATGGAACTAAGTAGTTGTGTTTTCTTTCAAACATATTTGACTCTTGCCTTAGATCTCATAGATATCATATTTACTAGTTTTCATGTCTGTCTGATTTTTCTGTACAAATTTCTGTGCCATGCAGTCCATAATAAGTCAAAGATGGTATAAATGTGCTTCTTCTTCTTCTTCTACTTGCCTGAGGTCTGGCAGCAGCAGCAGCAGCATCACTCTGATTTAAAGTCTGTTACACATGCAGCATAATAACTGAGCAAACCCTAATATGTTTTTTTAAGTGTAATTGTGCTGTGTTCCAAACAAGTGGACAGGGTAACAGTCTACACTGAATGTGCATGCCTGCTTTATAGCTTCCTGAATAGCTGTATAATATTGGATTGGTTAATTATCATGTACTTTTGTTCTTTATGCTGCCATTAGCATATTCGGCTGTTTCTCTTTGTTTGGCAGCTAGAGCTGTTTAATGAATACCAAATAGTGAGCTACCGAATACCTATTAATGAATCAATCTCTCTGTCTTGCCAGAGCCAGGAGGATGGAGGCCTTACCCAGAAAGAAGAGACTGTTTTGATGTGTTTTTGATAAAATCAGTGATGCTGTTGTTAGTGAATTTTATTCAGCTAAATGGCACTCAATTTAAAAGTTGTCAATAACTCATCATAAACTTATCTGCATATTTATATATCCATCTATATATATATTTTATATATATATATATATATATATATACACACACACACACACACACACACACACACACACACACACACACACACACACACACATACCCCCACAC
This sequence comes from Protopterus annectens, assembly GCF_019279795.1. Taxonomy (NCBI): domain Eukaryota; kingdom Metazoa; phylum Chordata; order Ceratodontiformes; family Protopteridae; genus Protopterus; species Protopterus annectens. The sequence continues at coordinate 441,371,973 of NC_056727.1, forward strand.
ACACACACACACATATATGCACACACTAATCTTCATAAATAAATCCCATAGTTAGACTTCTCTTAAAACGCTGCCAACTCTTCTGGATGCTACACACTCCTACCATAAAGCAAACTACTGCCATAACAAATAAACTACATAGACATCAGCAATACTACTTTCAGCAAATGGAAACAACAAAGGAAAATAATGTAAGACTTGTTCAATAAAACTGGTAAAACAAAACCACTGGGCTCTAACAACTTTCTGAAAATGTTCTTTGGGCAAAACCTGAAAACCCTAACTTATAGGTTCATAGGTTCATAGGTTGGTACTAGGCTATCAGCCCTAGGGCCTATACAAGCCTAGCCATAACAATTCCCTGGCTGTTTCTTCCCACACTATTTACTTCCCTGGACCCCTGTCTAGCAGGGCGACTGACGTGATCCCCGGGGTGAATTTCCTTTCTCCCATCCAATCGTCAAGGTTCCCTTTGAAGAGGACCAAAGAGGCACTCTGCTTGACATGTATGGGCAATCTATTCCAGAGTCTGGGGAGTCTCTGGGTCAGGAACCTATCACTCCAGCATGTTTTGTTTATTGTGATGATGTTTATGAATCTTCTACTACAATCACTGAACTGTAACATTGCATTATTAATATCAGAGGCTTAACACTCATGTATTTTCATTTTGCTGAAAGATATGGAAATGTCATTGTCCTTTAAGATCTTTTTGACAACTGTGCATGCCCATCTGAATGAGCAAAGGTATTATGAACTGGTAATGCCATTGGCAGCACCATCGTATTCTACTAGATCACCAGAGGTTTAAAAAGGAACAGTGCCTGGTTAAACAATGTCTCCCACTTCTCACAGATGTCAGATGAAATGTAAGGCTCTAGATTAAACAATGATGCATTAAATAGTGCTCACTGACCTATCTTTAAAAAAAGCTTGTTTTCTTCATCTTGTCTCGTATTCTGATTTGTTTTTAATCACTTGAGTTAACTCAGTGAAGGTATTTTATTTCGGTAGTCATGTCTAAACATTAGTCCTTCAGGTGTGGCCCAAGTTGTAGTGTGGATGGAATTGTTATACTATGTGCAACTTCCTACCTTTTATCATTTGTAAAAGTTGTTGTTTCACTAATTCTCTTTACCTTTACTGAAGTGGCAAAATTCCTCTTCTTAAGAAGTCAGACTTCTTTGTTTAATGTCAGTTTGTTCTCTTTTATTATGTTTAGTACTTTTATTAATAAATCATCAATCTCATTTTCATTTCTCCCATGTAGTTTGATAAGATCACTTAATTTTTAATATCTTGATCCCTACTATCACCTGCTGTATCAAAAGAAACCTCATGTGTCAGGTTAACTCCAAAATTTAATATCTTTTTAACTCATTAGGCCTACTTGAGTAGATAATGTGATAATACTGCTGCTTTCTTGTTACAGCAAAAGACAACATGATTTAAATCTAGTTTGCTATATGCCTTTGTTCAACTACATTTCCTTATGATGCAATCTACAGCAGGTATAAATTGTTTTTCTCTGTATAGCAGTGTTTGTTACTTGCTATATGTGTAATAATCCTTCCCTATGGGAGTACCCAAGATGTTGGATGAGACATCTGAGGGTTGGGAGGGTGGCCTAATGGTTGAAGTGTTTGCCTTACAAACACAAGGTGCAGGGTTTGAGTCTCACAAGGGATAATTGGCTAGGCTTGAAATGGCTCGCAAGGGCAGTTAGCTTAGTACTAACCTATGACATCTTTTCAATGATGCA
>NC_056727.1:441376234-441388734 GCF_019279795.1 Protopterus annectens
TGGGTATGGGTATTGTAGCTAGTCAGTAATGCAAATCTACAGATTTTATTTATTATTTAGGTTACAGCTGAACAATCTCTGTTACTAGGTCCATCTCACTTGCTTATTAAGAATATAGAATACATGGCTTCAGCCTTGTAGCCCAGTATGTAAAATGTCCCAGTTGCTGCTATATACTGGTGGCTAGAGAGAACTCAGGATACATGGTGGTGGTTAGAGAATACCTCAGGCTTAAACCCCGTACCTTTGGTGAAGGTAGCAAGAGCCTGAATTTCCTACCTGCCACCATTTGTGAAAAATTTGCAGCTTTTTGCCTCATACTTGTTCTGTTCTGTTCCTCATAAAATCTGTGGTTTCTGGAATTTTAATTAATTACATAGTTGGTGGTGCAGTGGTAGTATTGTTGCCTAACAGCTAGAGGTTCTCTGGTTTAATTCTTGGCTGATGGGACATCTGTGTGCAGTCTGCATGTCCTCCCTGTGTTTGTGTGGGGGTACTCTGGTGTCCTCCCATCTTACAAAGACATGTGTCTGGAGTGTTGCTCCCTGTGCCTTTGCTGAAAATTGGCTTTTGTTCCAAGTCAGGCTTTACTGGTTAACAAATGTTAAATAAATAAAAATGACAGGGATTTGAATTTCAGACTTAAAATTCTTCAGAAAGTATATGGTAACACAAAACCTTTTATTCTAGCAATTTTCTAAGTTTATAAGATGAATATTTGAAATTTGTCCCTATTTTTGGGACTGTAGTCTCCCATTATTGGCTTCATCCAGGTTTTTTGTGCTAAGGTTGAGAGCTATGGTGAGAACTGAATTCAATGAATATGTTTGGGGGCTGTATTCAATCATTAGTGGCTTTGTCCAGGTGTTTAATGCCAAGAGGTTGACAGCTATGATGATAACTGAATTCACTAAATGGTAGCCATTTAATTTCCAGTCTTCCGCTCTTTCACAAAACAGCTGATTTGGCATAGTGGTATGTTGTTCTGACTGTTTTGCACAAGGTCCTGGGTTCAAGTCTTGGCAGTGAAATGTATGATGATAACACAGCACTTTATTCTAGCAACTTTCCAAGATTATACAAGCAATGTTTAAAATCTGTCCCTGGTTTTTGGGCTTTTGCCCCCCCCCCCCCAATAAATTTTGACTTTTTCCAGATTTCCTGTGCTTCAAAGTTCAGAGATACAGCTGAGTGTCGAGTAGATTTTACAAGGAGCTGAGAGCTGCGGGGAAGAGAAGTTTAGTGCTGCTTAGGCTGAGTCTGCTTGTGTTGTTAATAGCACAACAGGTAGCATATTTGCTTTTGATGCAGAAGGCTGTGGGTTCTACTCCCACAGTATGTAGATGTATTGCTGATACTGTATTGTGTTATAAAGTGGGTGGATGCTACAGACCTTTTTGGTGAAGATACCCAGTAACTATGAACCTGTTATCAGTTTGACATCCATTCCCTATTTCAATATTACTAGCTTATCATTTTTTAATGTAACATAGGCAATTTATTCCTCAAGGGCAACAGGCACTTTATTTGTAGATGAAACAATGAAATTTTAAGTTGTTTGCTAGCAGCAACCTCTTCATTAGTTACAGATCTCTTTAATGTTGAATTATTTAGATTGCTTTTACTTCTTCAGAGATTGTGCATATTTACTGATACTGGTGGATTGTAGAAGTTTGAGTAGACTTTTCTGGTGGAAATTTTCTGAATTGGGCTGTTTTGTCATTATTGGTGCATGCATTTTGTTTCATTGTTTACTGAAAAAATGTTCAAAACAATAAATTTAAAATGCCCTCTAACAACTGTACTGTATTATACTAGGAATATAATTTAATACAATCAGGAAGGTGTACCAAAGAACACATGTATGTTTCGTGTGCAAGGGGCCTATGATTTGAAAAGAGCCCAAAGTTAATCTTTATCTGCCACTGGCCAAATATATTTTCTCTGAATGTGGGTTTCAATGCTGTTTCAATGAATGTGAGTTTCAAGGGCAGAGAAGTTTTAATGCTAAGTCTATTTTCATTGTGAGACTGCATTGCTTTCTTTAGCAGATGTCTATTAGTGTTTGTGCTGTAAAATGCAAAATAAAACAGTATGCGCATAACAGTGTTTATGGTAAATGGGGAGAAATAGCCAATTAATGGGACATTGGAATGGCTGCAGGGGTGAGGCTCCATTCAACCATGATTTTGTGAGGGGGGAAGGGTGGCAAACCCAAAGACAGCCCCAACTGAACAATACCTCTCAACTGTCCAGATTTTTGCAGAATGAATATATTTTTGCTTCTTATTTTTGGTTTGTTCCTCATAAAAGTTGTGGTTTTCTGGCAAATCATTTAGGAATGAAGTCACTAAATAATGACAGACATTGAGTTTCAGACTTCACAACCTTCAGAAAAATGCATGCTAAAGCAAGAAAGACATGTTATTCTATCAATTAAGTTTATACAAGAGCAATTTTTAGTACTGTTTCTATCTTCCCCCAATATATTTGGCCTTGTCCAGATTTCCTGCATTAAGAGGTTGAGAGGTACGTGCAAATAACTCACTTTATAGAATTAGGAATATCCAAACCTCTCAACTGTCCCCAGTTTTGGCTCAAAATGTTGCTCTCCCCCTAATAATCCCTCTGCAAAATGGTAATTTTGGAAGAAAACATGGAGAGTTTACAATTATAAATAAGTGTAATGATCAGAGTTATAGATTACTTTTATTTCAGAAATGCATGTAGATTCTCTTATTTTGCCAGCTGCTCAAGTTAACAGTACTAATATTTTAAAAAGTGTCCTTTTCTTGACAGGTTCCCAGCTGTATTATGTGTCAATTTTATATTTTTACATCACATTTCTGGTTAATTTTTCATAAAATTGTGGTTTTCTGGCAAATCATTAAAGATTAAATTAGAAAATAATGACAGACATTTGAGTTTCAGATTTCATACCCTTCAGAAAACTCATACTAATGCAAGACCTACTAATATTCTATTATCTTTCTAAGTTTATAAGAGCAATATTTAAAAAGTGTCCTTATTTTTGGGCGTTTGTCCCACTTCTATGTATGACTTTTTCTAGATTTCTTGCTCTGAGGTTGAGAGGTATAGAGTGTCATCACCATCAGCCAGAGACATTTCAAACTGTGACATACTTGTTGCACCCCACTCCCCCATGTAGTGACTCTGGATGTGTCCAAGCAAGGCAAGGAGCAGTTATGCAGTGTAAGTGTGCAGAGTAGTCCCCCATCCAAGGTAGACACAAGTACAACAGTGGCTTTTCGTTTGCCCTTGATTTTGCAAAATGTTCCGGTTTTCTATCATATTTTTATACTGTTGATTTATGCTTCTTATTAAAATGCATGCTGTTGCAGTGCCCTGTTGCTCTGTGTTTAAGTAGCAATGCTTTAATGACCATCAGCTTGTCTGAGATTGTAAGATGCAAGTAAGCTTTAATAAGCATACTGTTAAAGAATTACCAACATTGAAAGCCTTTTTGTTGCTGCCATGCAGAGAATATTTACATAACTAGATAATGTATAAGCCTTAGGTATTGAAATGCATATGACAGTATTTCTAATAAAGGACAGGATTACAGTATTTTCAGAATTTCATTACATTTGTTGGAGGTTTGCAGTCATATTTGCAGGCTTTACCCATAAACTAAACAGAATGCCAATCTATCACATGTGGTCCATAACCTGTGCAGTAATTCTTTAAGCAATTTATCTTGAGCTTGTTTCTTGTTTGCTGTTCATTTTTTACTTTGATCAAGTTTTCCCCATGTAACAAGTAGATTGTTGTCAGGCAGCAGGTCTTTTTGGATAATAAACATTTTTACAAGTGGGGTATCACAGAGATTGCTACTTTCAGCATGTTACTTGATACTTTTATAAAGCTGAATATAAATTATAATTAGAACTGCAGTGCAAGGAGAAGTGGTTTGAGTTGAGTGCTGCTTGTTTTTTTATACTTGATTTTGACTGGCATTCCAGTAATGTATTTAAAAAGTAATTTATTTTTTCATGTCTCACAACCTTATTGTTTGGATCTAGATATTAAGTAAGCTGTCATGTAGCCAATGTATTGAAATATTTTTTTTCTTCTACACTTCATTTTGCCTTGTTTGGACTCTTGTAATGATGGTTTGGCACCCAGGGCAGTGTATTTAATTAAAGTTCCAGTTGTTGTGGTTTTGAGCATAGCTCTGCCCCTTTCTGGTTGGTCATGCCCCTTCCTGCTTGCCCCACCCATTCAGCTGTCTCCTGCAGCCCCCGTTTGATTTGAAGTCACCAGCCACCACTGTTACCAAGGCAGGCCCCACCATCCGCCATTTTGAGAGAAATGCATTACAATTGTAAAAGAAGTACTTAGAATGATTCTGAGGCATTAAATAGCTCAAAAACAAAGATGCAATGAAAAATGTTTTTTGAGTTCTAAGGTGGAGTTTTCCTTTAATGTAACTACCTAAGATCACAAGCTATAGCTTAGTGTTTGAATTGTAAGTGCCACATAGCATGTTGAGGTCCAACTAGGACAGTGCACAGTTAAATGAATAACATCACCACTGTTTATTAGCTGGATGTTTATGCTAAAAAGTGTTCAAAGTGCACAATAACACTGTACAGCTACTCATCAAACATGTATTTGCAGAGTAGTATACACAGTATGAGGATGAAAGACACATTCACAGCTGGACTCCAACATCCTACATATGTAGTTATACAATATACAAAGTACAGTATCAAAGTCACACACCACAGGAGAAGTTGTACTCCAACTGTGAGATACTTCAATAATGGTAGCATTAGGTAAATCCTGCATGGCCAAAAAAGTTATTTTTCCTAGTAATGCTAGGATGTGATAGTGTAACACTGTGCTACTGTAACTCCATCTCATAAGTGGAAGTGTACATAAAGGTGGCAACAGTAATCACAGTCATACTATGTAAGCAGGGATGGGCTCGAACTACATACCTATGCAGTTACACCATCTATACAGCACATTATTAGCAGCCAGTACTTAGGAAAATAGTGAGGACAACTTAGGCATATAGCATCTATGAAGGGATGACATCAGCAGTGAATTGTCAAGGAGATGCGTCTGGTAAAATGACTTTTACAGCCATCTGGAGATATAAAAGTTGCCATTGCAAATGTGTTCAAACCAATCCTGAATCCATTTATAGTCTCACACACACTTGTAAAAGTCACGCACTGCTGTATTCAAACCTCCTTTCTATCTAATTACACATTCTAGAGAATAGTGTAATAAATGCAAGCACCACAGGAGAAGTATATTTAAAGCGCAAAATTTCGCTTTAGAAAGAATGACCTCATCAGTGTGTTACACCACAGGTGTAGCCAGGAGTATAATTTCTTAATCATGTGCTCTTATTGCTGCCCCCAACCTACCTGTCATTTTAAGAATTGAAATGCCCCCCCCCCACTTAACAAATGTTTGTGCCACCTTTCCTCTATGAAACTCTTATCTGAGGCTTTACTTTGGAAAGTTGTGGACATAGCATGCCCTAAATAAGCGAAAAGATGTCTAAGTAATATATAGAAAATTGTACTCAGTAGAGTACAAAGAGTATGAGTAGCTACTCCCTTGTGTTACAATGAAGTGTGGTTATGAAAGGTGGGAAGATGGGATGGCAGAGTCTAACAGTTTAAAGTGTTTTTCCAGAGTAGAAGTTGATTGAGCACAGCTGTGTGAGAAAACAGCTCACCTAATTGTAAACACCCTCACTGACACACACACACACACACACACACACACACACACACACACACACACACACACACACACACACACACATGCACACACGTTCCTCATATTGAGCCTTGGACCTCTTACCTATCTAGGTTACACAATGTAGAGAGCACTGTATTAGTTACAAGTGCCCCAGGCAAAGCCTGACTCTTAAGGGGAGAGAAGGCACTTTTTTCAAGATGACCTCATCAATGTGTTTCAGACAGAATGTTTCCTTAAAAAAGTGTTATAAGGGAGCTGTGTGAAGAGTTAAATGTATTTTTCTCAGTAAAGTGGATACTGCACCAAGTGTTAAACACACACATACACACACACACACACACACACACACACACACACACACACACACACACACACACACACACACACACACACATTTCCCATGAACCTTCTGCCTATCTATTTACATAATGTAACTTTTATCACTGTAAAATAACCACAATAACTCACTTGTATTTCTTGAAAGTCCACTGTCTGGAACAGATGGTACTATGCATCCCAGGTTGAGAAACAAATGCATACGTAAACACAGGACAGTATAACTTCACTATGATTGTCCCATGTAATTACATACTTCTCTACTAACATTTAGCTACTCTACTTCATGTACATTGCATTACTGTGAGGTACAATGACATGTTTCTCAATATGGAAAGCCATAGAAATTCTATGTTGCAAACCTCTGGATTATCAATCAAACTTTCCTGTAACTTTTTGTGGGATGATTGCTCATTTATATTGTTTCATACTTGCACTGTATCATTGAGAAGACAAGCATGCAATCTATACATAAGACTGTGTGCTGCAGAATAACAGTGTGATGAATTATGTGAGGATAACATAGTTGCAAGTGTAAACACTGTAGAGTAGACGTATTAAACAACTGAATTAACTGAGTCAACATTATTCTGAAATCAAGATAATCTGTTGACAAAATTAATACAGACATACAAGCACTGTACAACTTAAAATAATAATTATTTGATTTTCTTTTTTTTTATGTTACTCATTGAACACAGTGCTGCCAAGCTGATTTGCACTGCTGATAGTAAAGCATTAGTGCAGGCATAACCATTTCTTGAATTATTGAACTTAGAATGGGAATTAGTAGTACTCTGTGTGGCTATGTGCCAACGTTCGTGCAAAGCTCTGTACAAGACAGGCTTCACAGTACAGAGTAGGCACATTAATATAGCAGGAGGATAATGATCTGTTAAGGAAAGGTGTAGCCAAGCTTTACAGCCACAGGAGTCAGACAAAGCATTCTGAAGCATTTTTTCATCCACCTAGATTCAAACCTTTAGTACACTGAAAAAAAATGTTTATATCTGAGCATGATCTAAGCACACGCTGTAGGAAGTCATACTTCTGATAGTTCACATTTGATAGCAGATTTCAGCAAACATGAATATATGAATTCATCTTCATTACCCTATTGACTCTTCAGCTTGTTGAAAAGTACATTAAACTAAATGAACATAAGCACATTGGCATGAAGAGCAACGGAGTAATGTGGCCAAAGGCAATAAAATTACAAGCTATTGCAATAAAATCACAAGCTATTGTCATAAGCTGAGTACTTCCATTTCGCCTTATTTGCATTTGTTGCCTGGTGCCAGACATTATGCAAATGCAGAGGTAGAAGAATAATGGCACAGAAGGGAGAATGTTGTGTGGGATATGTAGGAACATCTATATGATGATTTAATCTTATCCAATTATCATTCATCTGTCATTCTCTGGACAATACTGTACTTGCCAGAGGGAGAAATAAGGGGTAGGAGAGTGCAATAAACATGAAGACATAAACAGGATAAGGTTGACTTAATAAGTCTTGTGTTCCATCTGCAATGGTTTTGCAAATGATGTTTTGCTGCACTATTTAAAATGTATGTTACTGAAATCGCATATATGGAAAGAAATATAAATGTTTCCAGTTAAATATATGATAGAAATATGAAATTTCATGATTTAATAAATTGACCAACAGCTGTAATTGAACCCATGGCACTATGCAAAACATCAGTCTACAAATAGGGTAATTATTTCAACACACCAAAGAGGAACTCCTACTTTATTACATCCTGTAGCCTAAGAACTGTTACATTAAGTGTTTCATAGTAGTGCCTTAAGTTTGCCTTTTTTCTGTATTCCCATAGCACAGCAGATTTAAGCATATTTGCATGAAAGTAACTAAACCACTGAAGATTAAAATGAGCTGAGTAATACAGGTTGGGTTATGAAACATGCATAAATATTTCACAAGACATAACTGTCCTAAATACATAGTTATGATATGTGATGAATCATGATGATCATAATAAAAGTATTGTGGCCATCGTACATAAGAAAATGAATTGTAAATTAAATATTATTGTCATGTTTAAAAATTGGACACACATTAGATTGAGGTTGTATGTGAAGCATACGCCAAATGGAAAAGTTTACTTCTGCAAGCACTGCTGATACATTATTTGCAATACACATGTTTAACATTATCATTTGTCTTTAGATTTACAGTCCTAATCAAAATGTTGTGAGAAATGGGATTCTGACACCTGTTGTAACAATATATTTTAGCTGGATTCGAACCCTTCATTTCTTGTATTTTTTTAATTACTTGTATTCTTGATCTAAACTCACTATACTTACACCTTGCACTACAGATATAGGCATGTGACAGGTGGAATTTCTCCACTCAGCACTATCCAGAGTGCTGAGGAAATCATAGCATTGCCAACCATGTATGCACTACCAAAGGCAACCTAAACTAAAAAAAAAAATAAAATAAAATAAAAAAGCAGATTAAAAATGAAACAGTGCTCAAACATGGTACAGAGATAGAGAGAAAGAGAGAGAGAGAAAAGTTACTGAAATAGAGGAAATTTGAAAAGAATAGTTAAAATGTACACTTTTGATATTGGTTGTGTTTATACGTGAACATATGTTCATTAAACATCATTATGTTTACACAAAAACAGCCATGTCTGGATTAGATCCCCAGGACACTAGAACATTCATAAGACACATTTTAGATTGATATCATTATGTGCCACAGACTTTATATTGTGAAGATAAAAATAAGGTTACCTATACCGAATATGTGACCTACTATCAATTTATATTACAGGAGCAATCAATGAAATTCCTGAACTTTCTCCTGTTAAAACAAAGAGTGAGAAGGTCACACTGAAAAACCAATCAGTAAAAACTAAATGAAAACTCCAGCCAAGTTAGAACTTCCAATGAGTGATATCACAAACCTTCTGTGACAGAGACACATGGGATATATGCAAATGACCCTTATGAACATCAGGTGTTTCAGCTATATGGTGATTCTGATTGCCCATGACTTTTACGTTTGAAGTCATTTTAATGGACAATTTCAGGCCAATAAAGCCAAACCCCACTAGCTATGGATATGCATATTTTGGCCTTGTTATGACTTCGTTTGGGTGATCTTTTTCCTGTGAATTTTGTAATTAGATGTGTGGATGGCTGTGATACTGATAGGGCAGATCATCTTTCATTGCACAATATAAAATGAAACATTTGAACACTACAGTCTTTGCCTCTATTTTGTGAACATCATTCAAAGATCTATGCTTCTTTAACAAGACTGCTATGTACTTTGCCTTGCAGTTGATATATGTTTTAATGAGTAATCTGCTTCCTTAAAATCGCAGACACAATTGTATTCAGAGGCAGAAACTATTTTTATAAACAATTCATATCAACATTGAGAATGTTCTTCTCCTAAGTCAGTCAGTGGTAGTCATAACATTTCCTGTCAGTACCTTCTCCCTGACACATCCTGATAGATACTACACTCAGGGTAATCAGTCAAACTTGCAATCACCTAGCAGGTAACACTTCTTAGTACTTGTCCTTGTCAAGGTAGGGTGTGTGCATGCAATTGTGCATGTCCTTACACCGTGTTTACATTCCCTGACTTAGGACAAATTTTGGAATTCATGAGTACAAATGAGTTCACACCTCGTTTGTATATTCACATTGGGCTGAATCTGCATTGTATAAAGGTAATCATGTATGCAAAAAATGTTTATCATGGTAGGGGTGAGTGTTTATCCAGAAAGTTGAAGGCTGCTAATTGTTTCTAGTTTTACAACTAATTTGATGCAAAGGTAATTTGATGTTTTTTACTAAATGCTATATTTCAAATTTACTGATGGATTGTATTTCACAATATGCCCATAGCTTAGTGTATGCATTTTTTGTCTCTTGCTGGTGGCATAAGCATGTACATCCATTATGTGATATTTTACAAAAGTTTGTGAAAATGTAACATGATATTATGTAACATGTTGTATGCCCATCTGGCAAGTGATTGCTGAAGAGTGTTGTATTACTTTCTATCCATGTCAGGGGTTTCACTTGTGTGACCCACAAGTGTGTTAAGCCTGTGCTATATAAATGAATGCCCTCCACACAAGTAAATATCCAAGAACACGTTTACCCATTTGTACTGGAAAAGTGAACATTGCTTTGGTTAATGCTCCAATGTACTGCTCAGTTACACAGCTGTTGTCCTCCTTATATGACCTATACACTTTCTTTTGATTTCCTTTCCTTTTTTTGGTGGGGGTGTATTTACTTGTGTGTACTAATATGGAGCTTTCATTTTGTATGTATTTTGTTTGTTGATGTTGGTTTTGATGTAGAGGACAACACCAATGAGTATATAGCAGAACTTTCAAGCAGAAGGTACAATTAAATATGTTGCACTCACTTCTTTGGTGTTAGGCTTGCCCTCATACATTCTCCCCTACCAGCACCCTATGCCAATGATGGATGACTGTGCACTGATATTTTTAATGTAGGTGCAGCTACATATACATGTGTGTGTCTGTGTGTGTGTGTGTGTGTGTGTGTGTGTGTGTGTGTGTGTGTGTGTGTGTGTGTGTGTGTGTGTGTGTGTGTGTGTGTGTGTGTGAAAATAAAATGCTTGATGCACATTTTCATGCAAAGTCCATAGGTGGATATTGCAGACATCATAGTCCTACAGTATTACTGACATTACTGTACACAGGATAAATGTCTCATTTTATGGATGTATAGCTACTTGCATATGGAACTAAGTAGTTGTGTTTTCTTTCAAACATATTTGACTCTTGCCTTAGATCTCATAGATATCATATTTACTAGTTTTCATGTCTGTCTGATTTTTCTGTACAAATTTCTGTGTCATGCAGTCCAAAATAAGTCAAAGATGGTATAAATGCCCTTCTTCTTCTTCTTCTACTTGCCTGAGGTCTGGCAGCAGCAGCAGCAGCATCACTCTGATTTAAAGTCTGTTACACATGCAGCATAATAACTGAGCAAACCCTAATATGTTTTTTTAAGTGTAATTGTGCTGTGTTCCAAACAAGTGTACAGGGTAACAGTCTACACTGAATGTGCATGCCTGCTTTATAGCTTCCTGAATAGCTGTATAATATTGGATTGGTTAATTATCATATACTTTTGTTCTTTATGCTGCCATTAGCATATTCTGTTGTTTCTCTTTGTTTGGCAGCTAGAGCTGTTTAATGAATACCAAATAGTGAGCTACCGAATACCTATTAATGAATCAATCTCTCTGTCTTGCCAGAGCCAGAAGGATGGAGGCCTTACCCAGAAAGAAGAGACTGTTTTGATGTGTTTTTGATAAAATCAGTGATGCTGTTGTTAGTGAATTTTATTCAGCTAAATGGCACTCAATTTAAAAGTTGTGAATAACTCATCATAAACTTATCTGCATATTTATATATCCATATATATATATATATATATATATATATATATATATACACACACACACACACACACACACACACACACACACACACACACACACACACACACACACAAATACACACACACATACACACACACACACACACACACACACACACACACACACACACACACATATATGCACACACTAATCTTCATAAATAAATCCCATAGTCAGACTTCTCTTAAAACGCTTCCAACTCTTCTGGATGCTACATACCCCTACCATAAACAAATGGAAACAGCAAAGGAAAATAATGTAAGACTTGTTCAATAAAACTGGTAAAACAAAACCACTGGGCTCTAACAACTTTCTGAAAATGTTCTTTGGGCAAAACCTGAAAACCCTAACTTTGTTTATGAGTCTTCTACCACAATCACTGAACTGTAACATTGCATTATTAATATCAGAGGCTTAACACTCATGTATTTTCATTTTGCTGAAAGCTATGGAAATGTCCTTGTCCTTTAAGATCTTTTTGACAACTGTGCATGCCCATCTGAATGAGCAAAGGTATTATGAACTGGTAATGCCATTGGCAGCACCATCATATTCTACTAGATCACCAGAGGTTTAAAAAGGAACAGTGCTTGGTTAAACAATGTCTCCCACTTCTCAGAGATGTCAGATGAAATGTAAGGCTCTAGATTAAACAATGATGCATTAAATAGTGCTCACTGACCTATCTTTAAAAAAAGCTTGTTTTCTTCATCTTGTCTCTTATTCTGATTTGTTTTTAATCACTTGAGTTGACTCAGTGAAGGTATTTTATTTCTGTAGTCATGTCTAAACATTAGTCTTTCAGGTGTGGCCCAAGTTGTAGTGTGGATGGAATTGTTATACTATGTGCAACTTCCTACCTTTTATCATTTGTAGAAGTTGTTGTTTCACTAATTCTTTTTACCTTTACTGAAGTGTCAAAATTCCTCTTCTTAAGAAG
>NC_056727.1:441391234-441503734 GCF_019279795.1 Protopterus annectens
TTTATTGAAACTGGCTTGACGAGACAAAACTACAGAGGGACCGAGAGACAGCGAGACAGAGCCACAAAGCCAATTTCAATGAAAAGCATTCTAATAAAAAGGACAGAATTAACAGCATCAAAAACCTTGGAAGTATCTAAGAACCTTGCAGCAACCCACCTGCCTTTGTTGAATTCTGTAGCTGCAAGAAGAGCAGCAGCCATACTATGACTGGTTCGAAAATGACGGTGACATTTGCTGAAGACATTTTTATGTATTCTATATCAACATATCTCAAAGATTTTCTTGACTTTATGAATAAATGAATGAATGCGGGATAACACCTGGCTGTAAACTGCTTTCCAAAAATTGTCATCTTTGGAGGCACTAGATCAATCAAGTGTTATGCTTCTGTGTAGTGTAGCCACATACATTAACTTGAAACGTGTGAAAATATGCTGAATGCTCCATTTGTGACTCATAAAATATCACGCCTGCCATTTTATACAACCCTACATCATCATACAATTTCAGATGAAGCAGCTGTTTTTTCTCTTTATCAATCAGGTATCAGATGTTCTCATTATCCTTAATTACATTATTTTGACAGGGTACAAAGACCTACTTATTTTGAACATACTAGGAATTAGAAGTGACCTTTTGCTACATTTTTGCCTGTGAAGAATAATATTTCCTGTCATTATGGCCCTCTGCATATTGATAATAGAGAAGAGCTGAACAGAAACTGTCAGCTATATGTCTGTTCCATGTTTAATATTAAAAGCAGCCAACTGATTATAAACTGCTGGTTGAAGTAGCCTTTTTATGTATGTAGTTAGTCAGAGTAGAGTTTAATGAGAACAATTAGAGACATTGCTCTCAGGCTACAGTTTGCCTTTACTTTATTTTTGTACTGTAACCCAACATGCCATCATTAAATGAGACAACTTTGCTTTCTTTTGAAACCCAGACAATTGACAACTTATTTCACTGAAAGTGTGTGACCTGCCAACAGCTGGTGTCACCTCAGAATAGGTTGTATTAAGTGAAAAGATGTAGGTAGTCAAACTCACTCTATAAGGGCATGGTGCACTTGCCCTCACTTTACCAGGGTAGTAAATTTAAGTTTTTGTTCAACAAATTTCTACAAAGGGTTCCTCTGATCCAGTGAGTTTCTATGAGATACACCATCCCTGGGATTCATTAATGCCTACACTAAGTGTACACTGTTCTAAGTGAACAGACAACACAAACATAACTCACACCTTCTTCCTCCTAATTTTAGCTTTCCTAATGATTTTCTTGCAGTTTTACATACTGATGGGAATTCATAAAGGTTACTACAAAGTATAGACTCCTTGTACACAGTGTAATCTTTCTGAGTGACTAGAAAGTTCAAAAAATGTGGTAGGGATATTCTTGAGTACTGATTGTGTGCACTCATTGTAAGTGTTATTGAATATGGCTTATACAGTCATGCAAAATAACTGGCATATATGACTTCTGTCAACTGCAGTTTCTCTGCATAGTAATGTAGCACAGCTCTGGCCAGGCACTTCAAAGTATTTGAAGTATCCTATCCTTGTTTCTGTTCTGCACAATCTATAATCCTTTTATCCTAATGGAAGAACAGTAATGTCCAGGAGAATACAAACAGCAGCCCTGCCATCACACGAGGGTCCCATTAAATAATGACTTCTGTTCTCTGTGCAGGCACATGCTAATGCTTAAAGTGAGTCAGTCCATGTCATAAACATGAATGGACCCATCATTTTCAGGGACTTCCTTCAGATTTGTATATAGGTTCATAGGTTCATAGGTAAGTACTAGGCTATCTGCTCAAGGGCATTTATAAGCCTAGCCAGAATGTGTTGGCTTTCGCCACCCCCTTAGATTAATTCCATGTGCCTCTGTCCAGCAGAGCCATTAGTTCCCTGCGCCTCTGTCCAGCAGAGCCACTGCAGTGATCCCTGGGGTAAATTTTCTGTCTCCCATCTACCCATCAAGGTTTCTTTGGAAGAGTTTTAGTGAGGGGCTCTGCCTGATGTATATTGGAATCCTGTTCCAAAGCATGGGGAGTCTCTGGGACAGGAATTTATCCCTCCAGCATGTCATATTTATAATTGTGGTGAGGTTTATATCTCTAGAGCGTGTGGCTCTCTGGGAATTGTTTTTTTTTTAGGTGGAGCATGTCCATCAATTCAGGGTTGGACATGGCCTTGTATGTCAGGCAGAGATCACCTCTGAGTAAGCGGTATGCAACCGAGTACAGCTGGAGATTCTTGAGTCGGGCTACATAAGGCATCTGTTTGAGGCCAGTAATCCTCTTGGTAAGGTACTTTTGTGGTCTTTCCAGCTGTTGCAGGTGTCTTGTAAGGTACATCCCAAATGGGGCATTGTATTCTAAGATGGGTCTAATAACCTCTTTTGTTCTAGATGTGAACCCTTTTGTAATTAGATGGGCCACATAGAAGGATTTTCTAACCACCTTGGCAATATGATTATCAAAGGAGAGATTACTATCTACTTGGGTCCCCAGATCCCTTATTACATTTTCTGTATTTAGGTGACTACCACCTATGTGGTAGTTCACGGGTACTTTGTTTTTTCCAAAGGGGATGACTATGCACTTTTTGGCATTTAGCTTGAGGCCATGATTTTGACACCAGGTATCCGTCTCAGTGAGACCCTTCTGGAGGGTGTCTGTATCAGCCGGAGAATCAGTTATGTCCCCTAGTTTGCAGTCATCTGCGAACTTGGTCAGCCATAGTCCTCCTGTGCTTGCCTGTACCTCTGAGAAGTATATACCAAACAGGAGGGGTCCTAGGACTTAGCCCTGGGGGATGCCACTTGTAACCAGTTTAGAGTCAGACATTGAGCCTGCAACTCTCACTGTGTGGGTTCTATCCATGAGCCAGTTGGCAACCCATCTCATGATGTAGGGGTTTATGTTCAAGTTGGTGAGCTTGTCTATAATACCAGAATGGGGAATGGTGTCAAAAGCCTTTGCGAGGTCTAGGTAGGCTGTGTGGACCTCCTTTCCCTCATCTAATGCCTTGGTAACTGTCTCAAAGAAGTCCACCAGGTTTAGGAGGCATGATCTTCCCTTAACAAAGCCAAACTAGGTAGGGTCCAAGGTTTGGAGCAATGAAAATAGTATCTAGCCTGCATTTTACTTTGTCATGTTTTATATTTTTCTCCATAGCCTTTTTCATTGACTGCAGCCTTCTTATATCTTTCTTATGCACCAAACAGATGTAGATGTTTTTTTAAATATTTTGCTATTTGATTTAATCATATATACATCTTTTTAAGCCAAATACTCTTGTGGTTTACTGAGAAGAATATCCCTTACAAAAAGCCATGCAACAACATTTAAATGGTTTTCTTTTTCTCCCACTCTTCATCCTGGGTTCATGATCCTCTATCTAGTTGCATTTTAAGCATACAAAAAAATGATCTGTAGATTACATATAATTATTTCTGTTATTTGCTAGCCATTAATATTTACAATGCACTGAAGGGCCACTGTCTTAACTTCTACTTGCTAACTGCCTTCCTCATACTTATTGACCTCACATCTTTAATCACTACTTTTGCAGTTTAGCTTTAGTGTAAGCCAGTACCTAGCATCAATGAATGCTTATTTCTTTCTTTTTTCCAGTCCTCCTTTAGGTATTACACCGTTCTATGTATCACACCCAAGCACACCTATTCATAATACGGGTCTATTTTATCCGATCGAAACACGAAAACCATGAGCACCATTTGGGCGACACCAAATGGTCGTAAACGTAAAATGTCACGAGCGTAAACTGAAATCACCGTAGGGAAATTCTTCCCTTCATTTCAATGTAGTGCGATCTCGGAGTTGGAATATTTAAGTGGGGGCAGTGAAGGAGACTTGCCCCCCTGCATAAAACAGTTAGTTGGACATTTGGTTTTGTAGTTTTGTTTTTTCCAGATACAATATTTCTAGTTTTCGTTAATTTGGTGTCGCACGACATACGTTCACTGTTTTCGTCTTTCGTTCTCAGAATATAGACTCCATAATACAGACATCCTTATTTTACAGGTTTACTTCAGGAAGATCAGACTGTCTCATTCACATGTACTCACATTCCTAGTTTAGAGGCATCCACACATCATCAGCTAGCATATTATTCCCTTCATATTCCCTGCTATTTCCATAATGCAGCACTATGACTTGTTCTTTTTAAACCAAAACATCTTAACTTTTCCCTTCAGAGACCCTCTATTTCTATAACACAGCACTCTGCTTGACTTACAAAGCCATGTGTGACCCAGCTCTATTAGAAATGCTGCATCGAAAGAAATCCCAATCCCTCTGCACCACACACTCCAGACACCTTAACCTCAGTACCACAATCAACAGAACATGCTGGAGGGACAGGTTCATAACCCAATGACTGCCCATGCAATGGAATAGACTTCCCATACATGCCAAACAGAGCACCTCACTGGCCCTCTTCAAGAGAAATCTTGATGAGTGGATGGGAAATAAAAAATTCACCCTGGGGATCACTCCAGTGGCTCTACTCGAAAGAGGCACTAGGAACTAAGGTCAGGTGGCATGATGCCAGGGTAATCCTATGGGCTAGGCTTGTAAAGGCTCCAGGTCCATTAGCATAGTACACACCTATGAACCTATGAACCTATAACGTATATTTTTTTTAAACCAAAACATCAAACTCACATAAATGTTGTATTAAGACAGGCAAATAAATTGAGGCTGTTTTGTTTTCTTTCTCCAGTTTTAACTAATCTTCTAACATATCTTCATTTATTGTGATTTGTTTCCTCATTAAGAGTTATGCAGTATAACTTGAACTAATGATTACTGCTTTTCTCTTCAAATGAATACTGATTCTAGTGTGAATTTGGATATGACCTTTTCCTTATGATAGACTATAAATTCAGTCTCGCGCACACACACACACACACACACACACACACACACACACACACACACACACACACACACATACAATTCCTCTCTGTCAGTAACCTGTGTTGTAGGTTTGTAGTTCTAAGCATTCAAGCTGCACACTAAGGTATTTGTTTCTCTTGAACTGATATTTTTAAATGTGACTTTTAGCCCCAGTGGGGAAGAACTTTTGCATTCTGTTCTTTCTTGCTGGGCCCAAGTGGAAATTAAGATTTACAACACTGTATGCTCCTGATTAAAGGCTAAAGATCTCCAACAGCTCAAATAGCTGTGTTGTAAAACATAAATTAGTTCAGCAAAAAGTATTGCAGCACATTTGACTTCCAATGTTACTGTCATTAGATCAACACAATACTTGTCCTTGTGCTATTCCAGACTTTTGTGGACAAAAAAACAAACAAACAAAAAAAATAAAACTTCTTGCTTTATGTGTAATATATCAAAAATATAATTAACTTTAAATGTATTAATTTATTTGTTAAGTATGTAGGTGATCTTGTCCTTAGACACTTTTCAACCATAAGCCTATTAATACGGTTAGCTCTCTACAATCTACAAGGCTTCTGACTTTAATCTTTTCTTTCATGGCATACATTTGCCTGAAAGGTTGCTTCAGGCCTTTCCCCAACCATACAGGTGAGTCACAGATTGTTCAGAAAATGAAAGCTGTTCATTTCTGTGGCAAGTAGGAACTGCAAACTTTTAAAAGCTAACAGCCTGTGTGCAGAATTTTAAATGTCATGAGTGTTGTCATGTTATGTCTCTCTGACTCGCTATCATGGTTTTAAGTCAATGACCTTAATGTCTAGTCCCATTAGGTATTAGTAGTGGTGATTTGGACAGTCATCCCAACAGTTTCACTGCTATCTGCCGGCTAAAGTTGTGTGCACATGGAGTTCACTTCTAGTGATGGCTCTCTGTGAAAATGTGCAAACATTGCATGCACCAACTGCTGTAAATGATTTTCACTTTAAGGAGATTCCAAAAGTAGAGGAGGTATTGTGGATATAGTGTCTTAATTACCAGAAAGCAATTATACGGTTTCTACAGAATAACTGGAGGCACCTACACCATTTGGAAAACTATGTATTATTACAGTCATACTGTAGGGAGATTATTGATTGTTAGGCTTATAACTTACACTTACTGCGATAAGGGGTTTAGCATATGCTACGCTGTCAATAATGTAGCTGTTTAATACTATATTGAACTAGATATTGCCAACTGGCTAAATGAACATTAACTAATTATGAGAAAATGGGGCGGGGTACTGCATAATTACTTTGCTGCTGCAGGAGCCTTGGGGGTGCTACATCTTTATCCACTGCTGATATGGTAATGGCCTCCCTTTGAACATGTATGATGCAGTCTTATACCACTTCATATTTAATGACTGTATATACTGGACTGAGTACTGCGTATGGAGAAAAGGAACATCTACATCTATACTGCACTTTTCTCCAGTTCCATTCCTAACCACATTCACTGAATACACCTTCAGTGGACCAACACGGTATGTATAGTAGATTATATTGCCTCTATTTAAACACCACATGTATGTAGTGTGATCATACAGTTCAGGTGGGTGGTACACATGTTTATTTCTCCATCTCAAACATAAGAATGCGACTGTCTTTTGGAGTTAGTCATATAATAATTTATGAACCAAGGACGATACAGAGAAGCAAAAAAATGCACACTAAGAGACAGACATATGACATGAGTTAGACTGGATAGTATATTATGCAAACTATGCCTTGGTTTTAAGCAGTTAATTCTAGTTTTGGACAGTGCATAATATCACTTGAGAAAGTAACACTGAAATGTAACTATTACTGCATAGACTAGACTTAATAATTAGCAATCAAATAGATTATAAAAACAATTTATTTTTGTACATTTATACAGTTTATAATCAGTAATGTAACTTGGAGGTAAAACAACTATCTTGTGACCTAAAGTATGTAATATAAAATTCATGTCATTCTGTAAATGTATGTGGCTGCATATTATTTTTGAATGCAATACCGGAACCAGCTAAAATATGGTTATATATATGGTGATTATGAACAGTAGAAAAACCATTGTGCACTTCAACATAGCCCCAGCCCATTGTAATTTAACCTGTGTTTCCAGGATTATACAATAACCCCTATAATTAGCTAAACCCTTAAGAAGCCTGTAGCACATTTTAGGATGCTGACAGCTGTTCGTCAGTGAAAAGTCATACAAGTTCATACAAGAAATAGAAACTGGCTTGGCTTGCTGTAGCTACCTTTGTATTCTAATGAGCTAAAGCTACTGTTTCTTAAGCCATCTTTGTAGCGCACTGTAGCTGAAATTTGCAGCATACTACAACTTATTCAGCAGATACACAGTATCACCAAAGAGTGACAGGACTGGTAAACATTGTAAAAGCAAGGGGATATCCAGAGAGGTTACTGAGGTACCATGTTGCTGCCTCCCAATAAAACTACTACCTTTTCTATGCTTTCTCTCATATATATATATATATATATATATATATATATATATATATATATATATAAAACTATGTATTCTAAATGGGATGCAAGTACTATAATTCTCCTATAAGAAGTATCTCATTGGATAAATAGCAGTGCAATGTGCATGTAATCACTTACACATGGTTACCCTTCTTGTACCTTTTTTATTTCTCATATACATATAGATATGCATATACTATATATAATATATATTTATATTTATATATAAATAAATAAATAAATAAAAAAATATATATATATATATATATATATATATATATATATATATATATATATATAGTAGGATATTTACTTGGGTAGATACTAGCCTCTCACAAGAATAGAAATGAACAGCTCATAAAACCTAAAAATAAGACTCTTATAAATGATATAATATGAAACACAGGAAATAAAATTACATTGTACCAAACAATGAGACAGGATAGAGTATGATGCATATATGATAGTGGCTTTACCATGTAGAAATATACAAAGTTGGAGGGCACTTTGAATTTCAAGCAGAATTAATTTATTGTTTTTAACATTGTATTAGTTGTTATGCTCTACACAAATTACCATCTAGTTCCTTCCTTTATTACCAGGCTATCACCTAAAGCCAGCTGGGACAACAGCATCATTTATGTCCAGATTTGGCAGGGTTATTACCTAAACATCAACATGGAATTATTATGCCACATGTCATGACTGAATCATAACTCCATGAGTCTAAAAAGGTGAATTTATGTTGTGGTATATATTTTTTGTGAATATTATCCACCTCCAAAGAAATTTAGTATAGTTTGATAGGTATGCATATAGTGCAGGGCACCTTTACCAATATCATTAGGCTGATGCATGCAGCCTGTCACATAACTCTTTCTTGCTTAAGCAGTTGCTACCATTACATCTAATGGTATGGATGCGTATCTGCTACCTTTTATACCAGTGTGGTTAGTCTTTACAACTGAAAAGAAATAACTGAATCCACAAGTTAATAACAATACAATAAGCTGTTGTAAAATTGCATTACGCTGTATAATATGGCTTTTAGTCTAATACCATTTTATTATTCACCACAGTATATCTGCGAACATTTACACCCCACTTTAATCATACCACTATTGTTACTGTGCCACTTTGTAAATCACACCTGCACACAGTTTGCATTCACAACTGTATAAATGTGTTAAATGCAACATCATAGTTACTTTATTATGGAACGTCTTCTAAGGTCTCACCTCAAAGGGGGATCTGCAGAGCTGGATATCCCCGATACCAAATATAAACAAATTAATAAACGATAAATAAATGAGCTGGCACATCAGCTGTGCAGCTTCTTAAGTATTGTTTTGGTTTCTAAAACCAAAGAATAATCAGCTATTGTTTTCCCAACAGCAGGAACATTGTAACAGGCGTCAGAAACAAAGCAACATTAGTAAAAGCTATTCTGTTGAGGAATTTTACATTTTCCTTAAGACAGTGGTACAGAAAGCTACAGATTTTGATATATATAAATGAGTACCACTTCTGTCAGGTGGTCACGTACAGTTCAGTCATTTTCAAGATTTCCATCTGCCTCTAGTTTTAGAATGCATCAGGTGAACAGTCACAAAATGCTGCATGGATTATGAAGTTAAAAGCAATTAACTTAATTAGTACTTGTATTCGTATAGTAAACTGACAAAAAATGCAGTTTGTATTTTAGAAAAATCGACTTGCCATGAATTAGTCATAATGCAGACATTCACAAATAAGTTCAGCTCAAGCCATTGCAGCTTTTGAAATGAACAGTTTAATTTTAGTGTATCACAAATGACAGCTATCTACCTCAGTATCCTCTCTCAGGCTTACCTACTATATACAAATCTACTGCACTATGTCCAAAGGTTTCACAGTAGCAAACAGAATGAAATGGTTTATTTATTTATTTATTAGTGCACATTTTCCAGGGGGAAGGTATAACTGGGCAGAAAAAAACTTGGAAGACAGGTGACACATGACACTAAAGATATGAAACCAGTAATTTAGTAAGGAAAGAGAAAGAGATGGTGTGACATCTGTAATGACTAATGTAAACTGGGATTTCCTTGTCCACACCCTGTGAAAGCATTCATTATGTATTTAAAAGATTATTTCAGTGCTTAAATGCTGTTTTTGGCTTTTGACCTGTTGCACACTACAAAGCAGGGTGGTTAAGGAAAGTGAACTGGGAAGAAAGCACATTGCAAGAATGTACCTTCATGTGCAGAAAAGAATCCAGGCAGGGTACATGAAGAATTTTCTTTCTTATAAATACCAGAATAGGACTCTAAAACCTGTTACTATATGTTTACTATTTTAATGAGGCTAGAGCGTATCTTTGGTGTTTTTCATTGTTTCATCCTTTGCAAACAGGAATTATCTATATATTGATCCCAAATAATTGCAGTTTGTTCCTTCTAGGCTTACCATTGTTCAATGATACTCTGTAGATCCCATAGAATTAATGGCTTACCCTCCCCCATTCTTTGTAACAATGGCCACATACCTATTCCATTCATTCTTAAATTCCATCACTGTTTTTGGCCCAGCTACATCTCTATGAAAGCTATGTCTGTTATTCACCACCCCTTTTTCCTCATACCTCCCATGAGCCACCCACTTTGCGGCCTCATATTTTCCTAACTTTGTTCTTTGAGGGGTGATACCCACTATATGAGTTTCTTTGAGTTGAGTAAATATTTATGTCATAACTTTCTTTGACTTCTTTCCTCCAGACTACATTGGTTATGCTCAACTATGCTGTTATTATATGGATTCTGGTACAGACTTAACAGCCTTTTTGTTACCTTCCTCCGAGCAGCGTCTATAAATATCCACAGCCATGCATAGACAAGGTCTCTGGAGTATTTATGCACATGCACAATAATGGACTCACTAAAGCCCATTTGGTTAAGACCAGTAAGCCAAACAGGTATCCATCAAAAGATTTATAACTTACTCATTTAGTCTGATGAACTCAGAGTTAGTCATAATAGTTTTGGAGCTGAAGGGGAGTGAAGACCTCTCAATGGAGAGTGTGGGTGATTTTGCTTAACACATAAGAATATTTTTCATGGATGCCTATTCAGTGTAATAGTCTCAACCGAAGGGGATTACTTAAGATCATTGTCACACAAGTGTCCTATGTCTGGTCTATAGAACAACACATGCTAGTTGTTATGGCTTCTTGCTAACTACATACAAAGAGGATAATGACCTATTGTTTTTACTGGTGATATCTTTCTATTTACATTTCACTAGTCTAAGTAATCTCCTTGCTGCCCTCTCACATTGTTTGTTTACACTTTGGTTATACATGTCTGCTTCAGGTACTTTGAGTTTCTGTTGTTCATTTTTGCTTCCATTCCAGATGCATGCTCCTTTCTTGGGTTTTTGCTGCTCCTTTCTTGGGTTTTTGCTGCTCTTTTCTTGGGTTTTTGCTGCTCCTTTCTTGGGTTTTTGCTGCTCCTTTCTTGGGTTTTTGCTGCTCTTTTCTTGGGTTTTTGCTGCTCCTTTCTTGGGTTTTTGCTGCTCCTTTCTTGGGTTTTTGCTGCTCCTTTCTTGGGTTTGTGCTTCCTAGATGCCTCATTTACTTTTCTTTCTTGTTTAAGATGTCATAGTTGACAAACCCTCATACAATATGTTTCTATGACTTATTTTGTATTAACAATATTATATATTTTGTCCAACAGCGACAAGACAAACTTTTCCTTCCAGGCAGTAAGCATCCTGTGTAGAAAAGGGATGCATTTATATTCACTGTATGATGAAATATTACATAGTTCCCCCAGGAAGTCAGAAACAGGAAATTCCACAGTTATTTATTTAAATATTTTTATTGATCAGGTTACCCACTCTTGGAATAGCCAGTTTTAAGAAGAGATCTGAGGTAGAATTCATATTGACCAGGAGAGTTTTGGTTAGGACAAAAGAAGAATTCTATTACTCTATTGTTAGAGAGTGTTGAAGGGCTGCTTCTCACATGGGGTTGAAAAAGAATGCGGTAACCTGTATGGAAGAGAGTAAGAAGCAGATAAACTTTACATGTTTAAAATCATATACTTTATTAGATAATAGTCTGTCAAAAATGGTCAACAGATTCACAAATTAAACTGTCAAAACAATAGCAAGCTATTGTTATGGAAGGAGTTTCAGAGGAGCTGGTTGAAGATGACATGTTACATAAGTTCTAAACCAGGAAGAGCATTGCAAGAGTTTCATGGATGCAGAGATAGTGAGAGAAGGAAGCGTTTTGATGAACAGAGAAGGAATGGAGCTAATATTCATGCAGAAAAAAAAGATTGTACTTTTTTCACAAGTTCTAGTACAAAGTATAAAGAGAGGACAATACAAAGATGGCATTTACTGAGTGAGGTACATGAAAGACTTCACTAACATGCCAGACAGATATACATTCTAAAAATGTTGTTGCTACTAGGAGTGACAGTGCCTAATACTATGTCTCTAGGAGTGACAGTGCCTAATACTATGTCTCTAGGAGTGACGGTGCCTAATACTATGTCTGTAGGAGTGACAGTGCCTAATACTATGTCTCTAGGAGTGACAGTGCCTAATACTATGTCTCTAGGAGTGACAGTGCCTAATACTATGTCTCTAGGAGTGACAGTGCCTAATACTATGTCTCTAGGAGTGACAGTGCCTAATACTATGTCTCTAGGAGTGACAGTGCCTAATACTATGTCTCTAGGAGTGACAGTGCCTAATACTATGTCTCAGTTTCACTGTGGGTAAAGAGCCCTTTTTGATATAGCTTTTGAGACTGATAGAATTCTGCCGAGAAGTCTTGAGACTTTTGAGATGCTCCACAAATTAAATGTAATTCATAGTTTAAAGGTAAACAGATGCAGTGGAAGACAGGTCTGTGAGTTGATATAGAAGAAAAAGACAATCTTATATGACTCAACCTGGGATAAAAACTAAAAAATAAGAGAAGGAAATATACAGAAAAATTGAATGTGTTGGCAAAAAGGGAATCTAGGATGGAGAGTGACAAACAGAGGATTGAATCTTCAGATACTAAGAGCGGGACTCCAGATGTCTTTCACCATACTACTCTGAAGTGTTTGATGTAATTAAAGGGGCAATGTAACAAACAGTACTCAAAAGAGTACACACAGTCTGGAATAGGCTGCCCATGCATGTCAGACAGAGCGCCTCAATGGCCCTCTTCAAGAAGAACAGTGACAATTGGATGGGAGATAGGAAATTCACTCTGGGGATCACATCAGTAGCCCTGCTAGACAGGGGTCCAGGAAAGTAAATATCTGTGGGAATAAATAAAACCAAAAAAAAATCCACAGTTGAACACGACCAAGCCCAGCCAAAACGTTATTAAACTGCCTTTAATAAAGCATCCAAAATAAACGAATAACAACAAGAGTCTGTCCAAAAATCTGTCAAGCGCTTTCGCCTGGTTAATACCAGGCTTTATCAAGATGTAAGATGTTAAGACTAGTCAGATTAAATACACATTGACTAGTCACATGACAGCCTAATTAATTAAAATACAAACTCAATTAAATGGATTTTAAAGCTCCATGGCTTAAAATGCTTATAAGAAATATAAAATCTTATAAAACAAATACCAACGTTCACAATAAAAAATAAAAAATATAAAAAATATAAATTATTATTTTATATTTCTTATAAGCATTTTAAGCCATGGAGCTTTAAAATCCATTTAATTGAGTTTGTATTTTAATTAATTAGGCTGTCATGTGACTAGTCAATGTGTGTTTAATCTGACTAGTCTTAACATCTTACATCTTGATAAAGCCTGGTATTAACCAGGTGAAAGTGCTTGACAGATTTTTGGACAGACTCTTGTTGTTATTCGTTTATTTTGGACGCTTTATTAAAGGCAGTTTAATAACATTTTGGCTGAGCTTGGTAGTGTTCAACTGTGGATTTTTTTTTTGGTTTTAAATATTTGTGGGAAGCAATAGCCAGGGAATCGTTATGGCTAGGCTTATATAGGCCTTAGGGCCAATAGCCTGGTACCTACCTATGAACCTATGTATGATATACAAATGAATAGTAATATTGACAAGGCAATTTTTTCCAGTAGACTAATTTACCATATGTTGGCTTTGCTTACATTATGGTTATATGTACACATACTGAAGTGGGAATTTCAAAAATTCTTACACTACTGTACTTCAAAGTTTTTTGAGCAATTTAAAGGGGAAATTTAACAAACAGTGCTCATTTGTAACATGGACATGAGAGTTGTAGTGTTGATGAGTCAGATTTTTATCCAATGCACTAATGCAATATATGTTGGCTTTGCTTTCATTGTGGTTATAGGTATATAGACTTACACACACACACACACACACACACACACACACACACACACACACACACACACACACACACACACTACCAACCTTTTCAAGAAGGGCAAGACCTGTACACCCTGAGTTGTATTTTAAGGCACACATCCATTTGTATAAGTACTGGTTGAAGGCAGCAATGGAATCACATTGCTTGGCATGCAAGAGGAGAGTAGAATATGTATGTGTGTTGTACCTTTAAGAAGCATTTCCAAGGACAGCACTTGCATATAAATAGCAAGCATGTGCTAGCTTTAGTGCCATTTTGAGAGCAGCCAGAGTTTGGGCATGTATGGGAAAGATAGTCAGTTTGTTTATAAGTTTATCTAAGCTAAAGTTACTAAGCCTCAATCCTGATGTGTTTGTACATAATAAAGGTGCATGAGCAGAACCCATGAATGTTAGTCTGTTTAATCCTGACTAGATGAGTGACATGGCATCAGAACCAGGATTCCAGAGACTGCTTTTCAGAGCTATGGGGTGCAGAACTAACAGTGAAGGTAAACCAAGAAAACCGAGACCAAAAAAGGGCCAGAAAAAAGCTAAAGATAATGAAAAATTGTATGCACGATTATTTTTAATAAAAAGGATAAAACAGAGCACTACGAGGGCACAGAACGCATTAGTAAAAAAAACGAACAGCACAGAAATGTTTATTAAGCAAACAAAAGGCATAAAAAAGTTTATTAATTAAATGAAATGTTCAAAATTAAGATATTTGATAAAATGATTATCAAAGGAGCACATAGGAGGGTCAGAGTTACCTTGGAATTGCAAAACAGGTATGTTTAAAGTAAAGTGAGCATGTTTAGAGTAATGCCAGCACAAGGAAAGAGATTAAATGGGCAAAAGAAATATAATAAAGGGAGAGGGGCACATTAAGCATAAATAAAGTAAGTCGACTGCATGTTTTTTGGCAAATTACAGTGTTTTGGCATAAACTACTGTTTTGCATTAATTGAAGCCCCAAATAGCTTAACTAGTTATTTGAAGTATGGCAAAGTGTGTTAAAGTGCTTACAGTGTATGTTTATTACTGTGCATTTATTCTGAAGAGTTTGATGTGTGCAAAGTGCAACTATTTTATGAAGTGCAGTCAAAATACAGCCATTTCGAAAGTTTCTTGGGCTAGGTGTGTCCATTTGCAAAGGGCTGCCATTACTGAGTATTTCTTGCATTGTAAAGAGTTATTTAGCAAAGTACAGCCATTTTGGAAGTATTGCAGTGTGCTGTGTACTATTTATTCACAAAGTTCAGTTAATTTGAAATCTTTCTTACTCTAACCTTCTTCTGCTACCTAGTTTATTTGCATAGTGCAGTTAATTTGAAATGCTTCTTACACTGATAAGAGATGATTTCTTGAAGTACAGTAATTTCAAAAAGTGTTTTTGTGCCATGGAGACTTATTTCTCAACGTATTTCACAAAGTTCAGGTATTTAGAGGCTTATTGTGTTACTGGGCATAGTTACAAGTACTGGCATAAATTTCTGCAATATATATTGTTGCCTCACAGCAAAAGGTTCTCCTGTTCGATTCTCGGCTGGAGTGCCTTCTGTGTGGAGTCTGCATGTCCTCCCCACGGTCGAGTGGCGTTCGAAAGACATGCGTAAATGGGCGTGCCTTCATTGAAAGTTGGGCATCGGGCTGGCAACTCGGCACCATAAAAATCTACAACCAATCATTAGCGGACCGGAGTTCCGCTGTGGTGACCCCTAACTGGGAAAAGCCGAAAAGACAAACCAAAAAAAAAAATATATATATATATATATATATATATATATATATATATATATATATATATGTGTGTGTGTGTGTGTGTGTGTGTGTGTGTGTGTGTGTTTGTACATGCTTGCAAAAGCCTTCACTGATGTGTTAATATGACAGAGGCATTTCGCAGACCAGGTCCACTTGTATTTGATCAGAATATTGAAGAGAACTGGAGAATATTTGAGCAAGAGTACATTTTCATACAAGCAGCTTATTCTGATAAAGATGCACACACCAGGGCATTCATTTTGCTAAACCTAGCTGGGTCAGAGGCCATTGAAAGAGAGTGTTCATTTGTGTATGCACCAGCAGTATATGAAGGCGAGGGGAAACTGTCATATTGTTGTTCAGGCTGAATCAAGAGGAAACCCTGAGTGTTTGAAGCGAAAATTCAGAGAAATGTGCAACCCCCAGACAAATGTTACATTACAGAGGCATTTGTTTTACACAGGAGATCAGAAACCAGGAGAAACTTTTTTAGCTTATATAACTGACTTGAGGAACAAAGCTAAAATGTGTTGGTTTGGTGACTTAAAAGATGAGTTGATAAAGGACAGGCTTGTGTGTGGTATTAATAATGCTGCTGTGAGAAATATTTTGCTTTGTGACAGTGAGTTAATGCTGAGTAAAGCTACTGAGATTTGTCAAATCCATGAAGTTACAGAAAGGCACACAAGAATGCTTGCAAGTGATAAGAGCATGGTTTCAGCAGGCTCCAGAGCAAATGTAGACAGCATGCAGCATGTGGCAAGCAGAAACAGGCCTAAGCACATGGCAGCTGCAGCCCCTGCAGGCATGACAAGAAAAACCCATAGTCTTCCAGCAAGTTCTAAGACTAGTTCAGTTAAAGAAGCATGCTCCATGCAGTACAAGGATGAATAAGCAAAACTCAAGTCAAGCTTTATTGTTAACTGTCGCAATTGGTCTAAAAGATAAAAGTGCTTAGCATTTGGTCAGTAATGTCACTAGTCTAAAAAATGGAACCATTTTCAAAAGTTTTGCAAATCAAGTAAACTTCACTCAATTACAAAGAAAGGTCACTTAAAAAAGCAAGTTGGTCATATAGAAAGCTGCAAGTCTGCTTTCTGAGTAGTCAGTGAAAAGATTAATGCAGCAAATTTGCTGGCAAAGAATGAAGTGTTTTGTACTGTCCTGATCCATGCTAAACCCACCAAGCTCAAAGTAGACACTGGTTCAAAGTGTAATGTTATATCAGCAGAAACATTCCCAGACAAACACCTCCACCCTCACACACAAGCAACCAGGAATCCTAGTTGTACTACTCACTCAAAATAGTATCATGTTACCCACACTCACATCCGTATCACTAGCTCTACTATCGCTAACCTTCCTAACTTCCTTACAAACAGACCTACCACCGCACAACTACTCCTATCACACTACCCACACTAGCCCACCCTCTCAATCCCACTCACACATCTACATCTGCCCCACAATCATAAATCTTACAACTACATATTACTCACTAACAAAAATGACACCATCTCACCACACTAAGAAAAACACACATAGACCATGCTCACAAACAATTAATATTAAAATGCACATACTGACATTACTACAAACTCTGCTAACCTCTGGTGACATTCACCCAAATCCAGGTCCCCTCTCGGCCAGACAAGCATCTGACCTCTAATCCTAAATCTCAACATAAGAAGTATTACCAACAAGCTAACAGACCTACATGCATTCATAGCCCACTACAACCCTGATGTACTCACCATTACAGAGACCTGGCTTAAACCCAGTATTCAAGATGAAGACTTTCTCCCCCCAGGGTAAATACACTTATATCTGATAGAGCAAACAGGAAAAGAGGAGAAGTAGCCATTCTCTTTAAAAACACCCTTAACCTCCAGCTCCTGTACACCACACCACCCACTGTTCAACATGCTGAAGTCCTATTTTCTGTCCTATCCATAAGTAACACCAAGAAGATCAATATAATATGCTGCTACATACCTCCAGGCAACAACTCACTCATAATAGAAGACATCCTACACTGGACAAAGGACAAGCTACCTCAGGGAACAATCCTACTAGGAGACCTTAACACCGACTGAGCAGCCTGTAACTCCAGCAGCCCCTCAACACATATCAATCTATATGGGTTCTCTCAACTAATTGAAGAACCAATTAGAATAGATATGAAAACAAAGAGAGAATCCATACTGGACTGGACACTAACCAACTATCCCAAATAAAATTATACAGTAGGCTGTCTCTCAGATGACCTAAGTAATCATCTTTCCATCTTCCTACTCCACAAACACTCCAATCACCCCAAACCGGTAGTCTGCAAACTCGTACAAGATGGCCGTAACCTTACCCAACAATACCTAAATACTGTCCTAAGCAGGGACGTCGGGAGGCATACGCACTGTACTGATTTCAGTACAACATTTTTAGAAGGGGGGTAGCTTTTTTGAAAAAAAAAATGTACATATTTAAAGGGTGTTGGCTCCTTTAAGGAGCATACCAGCCAGTCGGAAGTGAGCTGACATCATGTCCGGCTGGCTGGCTGCAAGCAGGAAACAAACAGCAATGGATTCGCGAGCAGGAAACAAAGGTAGGATTATCGGAAGGTGGCAAGCAATGGATTCACGAGCGGGAAACAATCGCAAATGGATTATCGGAAGGGAAACAAAGGTAGGAGTGTGTGTGGCAAGCAATGGATTCACGAGCGGGAAACAATCGCAAATGGATTATCGGAAGGGAAACAAAGGTAGGAGTGTGTGTGTACAATCGCAAATGGATTATCAGAAGGGAAACAAAGGTAGGAGTGTGTGTGTACAATCGCAAATGGATTATCAGAAGGGAAACAAAGGGTGTGTGTGTGTGTGTATGTGTGTATGTGTGTTTGTGTGTGTGTGTAAGAAAATGCCCCCACATGATACACCTGCTGGCTATAGGTGTTCAGGCTCAAACCCTGTACCTTTGCTTCAGGGTAAGAACAGCCTAAAGTCCCTAACCACCACCATTTCTGAACTTTGTTCAGATTTTGATGTTTGTCCAGGTTTTTTGTGCTAAGGTGTGAATGGTTGTGAGCTATGGTGAGAACTGAAGTATTTCTCCCATTATTGTTTTTGATGTTTGTCCAGGTTTTTTTGTGCTAAGGTGTGAAGTGAGAAGTTCTGGGTTCAAGACATGCATGGTGATAACACAGCATTTTATTCTAGCAACTTTTCAAAATTATACAAGCAATGTTTAAAATGTGTTCCTGTTTTTTTGGGCTTTTGTCCCCCCCCCAATAAATGTTGGCTTTTTCCATATTTCTTGTGCTGCAAAGTTCAGAGATACAGCTGAGTGTCAACATTTTACAAGGAGCTGAGAGCTGCAGGGGAACTTAAGTTTAGTGCTGCTTATGCAGAGTCTGCTTCAACTGTTAATAGCACAACAGGTAGTATACTTGCTCTTGATGCAGAAGGCTGTGGGTTCTCCTCCCACAGTAAGTAGATGCATTGTTGATACTGTACTGTGTTGTAAAGGGAGGTGGATGCTGTAGTCTGTTTTGGCGAAGATATCTAGTAGTAACTATGAACCTGTTATCAGTTTGCCATCCATTCCCTATTGCAATATTACTAGCGTATCATTGTTTTTAATGCAACATAGGCAATTTATTCCTCAAGGGCAACAGGCACATTATTTGTAGATGAAACCATAAAATATAAAGTTGTTTGCTAGCAGCAGCCTCTTCATTAGTTACAGATTTCTCTAATGTGGAATTATGTAGATGGCTTTTACAAGTTCAGAGATTGTGCATATTTACTGATACTGGTGGACTGTAGAAGTCTGAGTAGACTTTTATGATGGAAGATGTATCAAAGAGCACGTGTATGTTTCATGTGCAAGGGGCCTATGATTTGAAAACAGCCCAAAGTTAATCTTTATCTGCCACTGGCAAAATGTATTTTCTTTGAATGTGGGTTTCAATGCTGTTTTAATGAATGTGAGTTTCAAGGGCGGAGAAGTTTTAATGCTAAGTCTAGTTTCATTGTGAGACTGCATTGCTTTGTTTAGCAGATATTTATTGGTGTTCGTTTCTGTAAAATGCAAAATAAAACTTTTTCTGGCAAATCATTTAGGAATGAAGTCACTAAATAATGACTGACGTTAAGTTTCAAACGTCATAATCTTCAGAAAAATGCATGCTAAAGCAAGACCTGATATTCTAGCAACTGTCTTAAGTTTATACAAGGTCAATTTTTAGTACTGTTTGTATTTTCCCCCAGTATATTTGGCCTTGTCCAGATTTCCTGCATTAAGAGGTTGAGAGGTATGTGCAAATAAATCGCTTTATAGAATTAGGAATATCCAAACCTCTCAACTGTCCCCAATTTTGGCTCAAAATGTTGCTCTCCCCCTAATAATCTCTCCGCAAAATAGCAATTTTGGAAGAAAACGTGGAGGGTTTACTTTACTTTTATAAATAACTAATGATCAGAGTTATACATTACTTTTATTTCAGAAATGCATGTAGATTCTCTAATTTTGTCAGCTGCTCTAAGTTACTGTGCTCATATTAAAATGGTGTCCCTTCTTTGACAGCTATATTGTCTGGCAATTTTATATTTTTGCATCACATTTTTGGTACGTTTTTCATAAAATTGCAGTTTTCTGGCAAATTAGTGGCAAATCATTAAAGACTGAAGTTAGAAAATAATGACAGACATTTGAGTTTCAGATTTCATACCTTTCAGAAAATTCGTACTAATGCAAGACCTACTACTATTCTATTATCTTTCTAAGTTTATAAGAGCAATATTTTAAAAAATGTCCTTATTTTTGGGCCTTTGCCTCAGTTTTATTTATGAGTTTGTTGCTCTAAGAGGTTGAGATGTGTGTGTGTGTGTGTGTGTGTGTGTGTGTGTGTGTGTGTGTGTGTGTGTGTGTGTGGTAGGTAGGTTGCATACCTCTCAACTGTCCAGATTTTTACCCCATATTTTTTGTCTGTTCCTCATAAATTTTGTGATTTTCTAGAAAATCATTTGAAGGCTGAAGTTGCTAAATAATGACAGACATTTCAGTTTCAGACTTCATGTCCTTTAGAAAAATTCATACTAGCACAAATCCTGTTATTCTAGCAACTTTCTCATACTAGCACAAATCCTGTTATTCTAGCAACTTTCTAAGTTCACAAGAGCATTATTTAATATATGTCCCTGTTTATTTTAGGCTTTGTCCATATTTTTTGCACTAAGAGGTAGGTAGGGGTGTGTGTGTGAATGAAACATCCTAGTTAGGGGTAGCAGGTGGTTAGTAATTTACTCAAGCTCAAAACCTGTACCTTAGTTACAGAAAACAAAAGCATAAATTCTCTACCCCAACTACCATGCTGCATTTTTCAAAGAACTGACATTTCAGGTTAATTTTCAATTCAAGGAACCGAGTTTGAGTGAATTTATATTATATTACTGAAGAGGCATTACAGCGAATGCCTCTTCATCGACACTAAAAGAGCGAACCGTGAATTACGAGAATGGCCATAGCTTGGCTGGGGAGGGGGGGTAGCAGTTTGAGAGCTGTGAGTACAAATTTGAAAATCCTAGCTACACCCCTGGTCCTAAGCCACTGCAACTGGGAACCACTGCGGACACTTGGGTTAAACCAGGCAGTAGAGTACTTCAATACTACCTTCTCTAACATCCTTAACAGTCTAGCTCCCAGCAGAAAGATCAGAGTTAAAACCAACTACACACCCTGGCTAAGTAGGGACACCAGAGCCTTACTAAAAGCCAGAGATAAAGCCTGGAAACTCTGGAAAACTGACAAAACCCCTAGCTCCAGGCAATACTATCAACAGCTTAGAAACAAGACCAAGGCCAAATCCAAAATAAACAAACAAAACTATTTTCTTAGCACCCAAAGGAAATATTCAAATAAGCCACAAAAATTCTGGCATGCCATTAACTCCCTACTAAAGCCAGGCAAAACCACTACTCCAGCATCCAGCTCTACTAACAATACCCTAGACAAAGCTTCTCAATTGAATAACCATTTTACTAAATCCATCTTAGCCCTTTCCAAATAACCAAAAACAGTCTACCTCAATCACAACCCAACCTATCCCACATCATCCCCCCCTTTCTGCCTATCACCAGTGCCCATCTCAACTATCAAAAAAACTCCTCCTAAAACTAAAGCCAACCACATTGGCAGCTGATAACATACCTGCTGCATACCTAAAAATGGCTTGTGACTCCCTATCATATCCTGTCTCCATCCTAATCAACCACTCCATACTAGAATCCTACATACCCAAACTCTGGAAAGTATCTCACATCATTCCTCTCCATAAAGGAGGTAACTCCTACGAATTCTCCAACTACTGACCTATTGCCATCCTTTGTCCCTATCCAAAATTCTTGAGAAATGCATCCACTTGCAAGTAATGACATTTCTTAACACACACAATCTACTATCTACCACACAACACGGTTTCCATCCACATCACAGCACTACCACAGCTCTTCTGTCCCTCGCTAATCATATAAACCTTCACAGGAATGATAACAAATATGTATCAGCCATTTTCCTAGACCTCTCTAAAGCATTTGATATGGTCTTCCACTCCATTCTACTAGACTCACTAGCATCATTATACTTCACCTCCTCTACTATAGCCTGGTTCAGAAGCTACTTGTCTGACAGGCAACAATCAGTCCAGTGGAAAGGAACTCTGTCTACACAACTTCCAGCCACCATAGGAGTCCCACAGGGCTTTATACTGGGCCCGCTATTGTTCTCTATTTTCACAAATAACCACAATAGCTCTACACAACATGCCACACTCATACAATATCCGGATGATTCAACCCTGATCTGCTCCGCCTCATCTCTCACCACCCTACATACACTCACTCAAAATACTTTTAACTCAGAAGAAAAATGGATATCAGGTATCCAACTAATTATAAATCCCAAAAAGACAAAACTGCTACGATTTACCCCTAATAGATCAAAAAAAATCTCCTTTACCATAACATCTAACCACAACAAATTTCTGGGCATTGAAATAGACAATAATCTTCACTTTGATGTTCGCATCTCATATGCCATAAAACTAGTACACAAAAAGCTAGGCTCCCTATACAGGCATAAGTCCTTTCTCTCACAAAAAGCAAGAGTCACTCTTGCACAAAGCCACCTCCTCTCAACTCTATTATACGCAGCACCAATCTTT
This sequence comes from Protopterus annectens, assembly GCF_019279795.1. Taxonomy (NCBI): domain Eukaryota; kingdom Metazoa; phylum Chordata; order Ceratodontiformes; family Protopteridae; genus Protopterus; species Protopterus annectens. The sequence goes on from NC_056727.1 coordinate 441,414,038, forward strand.
ACCCAAATCAACAGTGACCTAGACAAACTAGAATCATGCTACAATAAAATAGCCAAGTTTGCTACTAACTCAGCCTATAGAACCCATCACTGTACTGCACTAAAATAACTAAAATGGCTTGAGCTACCACAGCTACTTAACTATCACCAGCTGGGCACAGCCTACAGCATTCTCACATATCCTGAAAAAAAACCCTCATTATCCAACCTACTTGCTGTCTATACTGCAAACTGGTACCTAAGATCTAGTGAAAAATCTCTCCTCTCCATCACCAAGGCTAACAATAATGCAGGAAAAGCGCTCTACTCCCACACTGTTGCCAGAAATTGGAACTCTCTTCCCATGTCCGTGTCCACTGCACCCTCCACATCCATATTCAAAAACTCCCTCAGATCGCATCTTCTTAGTACCTGGTTATGCCCTTGTATCACATAACCCTGCCCACACTGCAATTAACTCCCCAAACTCCTCTCTGATCTCATGCTGGATCTCTGATCCCCTGTATGCTTGGTCATCTGAAAGGGTACTTTTAACTGTAGAATCTTACTTGATATATTTTCTTCTCTTACCAGTGTATAACTGACATTGTCTTTTTACCCATGTTCTATAGCTTTTTTTACTTGGAGTGTTTTATTAATTTCTTGTTATATTACTATGCTCAGCATAGAAGATGAAACCTGTTTTGTGTAGTATGCTGGATGTACTGTAACTGACATTGTCTTTTACCTATGTTCTATATCTTCTTTTACCTAGAGTGTTTTATTAATTTCTTGTTATATTACTATGCTCAGCATACATGATGTAACCTGTTTTGTGTATTATGCTGGATGTACTGTATTTGTATAACTCAATGCCGGAGTATTTTCTCCCAAGGACTCTGCTGAAAATGGACCTGGTCAAGTCGGAATTTCCCGGTTAACAAATGTAAAATAAATAAATAAATGAACCTCTAGTCACTATTTTAAAGAAGCCTATGCATTCCACTCCAGCAAGATTACAAAGAATGATGCTCAAACTGCAGAAATACAACTTCAAAATGGTCCATACAAAAAGTAAACGTCTTTATCTGGCTAATACCATATCCAGATCACCTAGAAATACAATGGAACAGCTTCACGCAGAGAATTTTGACTTCAATGTCGTGGAAGTGTGTATTTTTTCTACCACGAGACTTGATGAGTTGAGAGATCATACAAAGACCGCTACATCCACATAGGATGGCCATCAAAGCAATCCAGTGTACCTCCTGAAGTGCAACCTTATTTTCCTAACAGGGATGAGATGTTGATGGAAGATGACATTATTTTCAAAGTCCTAAAATTGTTGTTCCTGCTTCCTTACAATGTGAATATATCCAGATTTTGCATCGTGGCCACCCAGGTTCTGAATCTATCAAAAGAAGGACGAGAGGACTAGTATTTTGGCCTTCTGTAGCAAAAGACATTGACAAAGTACTTTCTCCTTGTTCAGTATGCAATAGTACAAAACTGCATCTGCAAAGAGAATCACTTCAGCTAAGTCAAGTTCCTGAACTACCTTTGTCAACAGTAGCCAATGACATATTCCAGTGGAACAATCAGCATTACTTAGTGTTATTAGACTCTTATTCAAACTGGTTTGAGATTGATCATCTACCTACCTAACATCCACTGCTGTTATTAACAAGTTGAAATGTCATTTCTCAGTCTATGGTAGTCCACAAAAGCTTACCTCTGACAATGGTACCCAATTTACGAGTCAGTTGTTTCAGAAATTTGCAAAAGAATGGGACTTTGTACATGTCAGTAGTAGTAGTCCAGAATATCCACAGTCAAATGGACTAGCTGAATGTGTAGTACAGAGTGTAAAGCAATTACTAGAAAAGTCAAAGCAAGATAATACCAACGTCTTTTTGAATTTATTCAATCTCAGAAACATACTCCATGATGATATATTTGGCTCGCCTGCTCAGAGACTTCTATCTGGGCAAGCCAGAATGACTTTACCTATCAGTTCCAGTTTGTTGAGGCCTAAAGCTAAAAACAACAGACAAATCAAAGCCCAACTATTCAGAAAGCATTCTTTCCAGAAGTCCAGCTATGATAAATCGAGCAGATTTCTTCGTCCGTTGAAAGGAGAGACAGTAAAGATACAAACGGTGAAAGGTTTAAACCGGATTGGTCAAGTAACAGGTATATGTACCGAGTTGAGATCCTGCTTTGTAGAATCTGAACGTGTGGAGTACAGGAGAAATCACAGACATCTTCTTCCTGTATCAGAACCGATATTGCAGCATTGTTCCTGTGATACAGACTCTAGATCGCAGAGCAATCCAGACAATGTTCCTGTTGCAGAATGTGTCTTAACTCCTACTTCTATTCCTGAAGATAATCTTGATGTCCCTAAAGTTGAACATTCAGAAAAGACAGTCCCAGTTGCTAGACCTGATTCTAAATTCTATGTCACACATTTTAGTTGCATCTCCAGACCTAGTGTGAAATACACAGCAGCATGGAAGTAATTGTAGATATGCATCTAGTTCTGTACAATTGCATGTCAAAGAATTATTTTGTATCAAATTGCATATCAGTCAATTTCATCAGTATGCACAACTCATTTCTCAAACAGGGAGGATATAAAATATGTATGTGTGTCGTACCTCTAGGAAGCATTTCCAAGGACAGCACCTGCATATAAATAGCACACAAGTGCTAGCTTCAGTGCCATTTTGAGAGCACAGCCAGAGTGTGAGCATGCATGAGACAGATAGTCAGTTTGTTTAGTAAGTTTATCTAAGTTAAAGTTACTAAGCCTCACTCCTGATGTGTTTGTACAAAATAAAGCTGTTTGAACAGAACCCATGAATGTTCATCTGTTTCATCCAGACCAGACAAGTGACAGGGAGTCTATTCCAGAGCAAGGAGAGGCACTAGGCACTCTACCTCAGCATCCTACCTGACCACTCTCACCAATTCCTGACTGCAGTTTGCATACTCCTCCTTGTTACTTTCCTCAAATCAAATGTTATTCTACCTACTTATATGAGATCTCTATATATGTCAACAACTATGCTGTATTTTCTTTTTTCCTATACTTTGTATACTAATTAACACCCTAATCTCTGTAATTATATAAAGTATTACTGTTGGAGCTTTTCTCCTCGGGTCTCCACTGAAAATGGGCTTGTGCTCAGCTGGACCAACCCTGTTAACAAATATGAAATAAATAAATAAAAACTATCCCTCCACTTAGTTTGCTTATTACCTGATGTAAACTCAGATTTCTTTTTTTAGTATTAGCTACACTATTTGATATATTGAGAAAAAGGAGGTCTTAGATGATACTGTCCCTGAAGGCACAGAAAGGAAGGTACAGTCCTACCCTCAAGAACATCTATGACATGGAGCACAGGCACAGTGATTCCAACCTGTCCTAATAAGTAGGACTTCTGAGGCCTAAGATCCTTTTTGTTAGGAACCTCTTTGGGTTTTTGAGTTTTTTATGTGTCTAGTGAGATACATTTCAGAAGGGGCATTGCATTCTATAATGGGTCTAACCAGGGCAGAATGCAATGAAACAATCACTTTCTTAGTTTTAGATGAGCTGCCCTTTGCAACTAATTGTGAGATATAGAAGGATTTTCTGACTACGGTGGCTACATCATGATAGAAGATGTGAGAGAGATTGAACATAGTGCTCAAGTCTCTTATCACAGACTCATCGGAGAGTAGGATGCTATTGATACAGTAGAAATTTGTTGTTTTCTCAAGGAAATTATATTGCATTTCTTAGCATTTAGCCTGAGTCCTATTTGGTGCATCAGGAGTTAATGCATGTTTGTTACATTTAAAGGGTATTAGTTTCATTGGGTGATTTAACAACTACACCCAACTTACAATCATTAGTGAACTTAGTCAGCCAGTGTTGTCAGTGTTTAGATCAGAGGAATAAATTCCAAAAAGGAAGCCCAACCCCCGAGGAATGTTTTTCCTAACTGAGGAAGCATCACTGACCCTGACAAAATGTGTTCTGTCTCAGAACCAGTTTCCAATCCATCTTACCACATAGGGATCTGTATTAAAGGCCTTTAGCTTGTTAACAATCCCATCATGTGGCATGGTGTCAGACACCTTTGCCAGATCCTAGTAGGCAGAGTGAATACTGTGACCATTGCCCACCACCTGTGCCACCTTTTCAAAGATGCTTGCACAATTTAGCAGACATGACTTGCCCTTAACAAACCTGAGTTGTTGCAGGTTGAGCCTGATCAAATTTCTAATGTCCTGGTTTTTAAGGTCAGTGACTGTGTGGTCCATGTCTTAAGGCAAATAGACCAGTAGTTACCCAGGTCAGTGGTGAGGCCACCTTTATACAGGGGCATCAATACCACCACAGTGCACTATGACTCAGGAACATATCATATGGCAAAACTTAGGCTGAACAATGTAAAGATAGGATCAGCAAGAGCCTGCTTGACACTATTTATTAGACAACTAGGTATATTTTTCGGACCAATTAAATAGGTGTTTTGGTTCTTGGAGAGTGCTATAAGGATATGATCCTTTGAGATAGTGGATGGAGTGATTCAGTGATGTTTGGAGTGGGGATGAGAGTTAACAGCAAACTTATTTTCTAGTATGTTGGCCATGTATTTAGGATTTAAGTGGATGGTGCCATTACTGACAAATTCTGAGCAGTGATGTGAACTATTCCTTAGTTTTCCAGTGTAACTAAAGAAAGACTTATAATCATCCTTTGCCGCAGATGCTAACCCATAATCTTTACAGCTAAATTCAATTTCTTGATAAGGCATTTTATATTCTCTTTCTGATGGGAAAATGTGATCTTACAAGGTAATCAGGTCAGTTTCGTCCTTTTGTTGTATAATTTAACACCTACTAACCACCAGAATGGTTTGTTGTTGTGTTGAATCTACCTCTGTATTTGATTCTGGTAGAGACTGGTCTGTCAATGCATGTATCTAAATGAGCATAAAGATCATTAGCATATGGATTTCCAAGATGGCTATACTCTGATCGACAGCTAAAATTCAGCTCTCTCATTGTGAAAACATAAACTGAGAAAAAGGGAGTACCATTGAAACTGTTATTTGGGTACAATTCAGCTACTGGCTATTAAATACACTACCTGGATGCAAGCAAAGAATAAATTTGGAGAACCTGAAAGAAAAGCAACAGAAAAAGTGAAGAGAAAACACTGGCTAGGAAGCAACCTGTTGCTGTTTAGTAAAAAGTAGTTGAAACTTCAGCTTTGGTTCAAGAGATGGCTTCCAGTAATTTAGAGGAAAAATAAATCAACTGTATTCAAGAGGTGATTAAAATAAATGAAAGAGTAAAAGAATATATCAACTTAAATAATAAAATGCTGGAAAAAATAGAAGAAGTGTTAACAAGCAATTCAGGTGAACTGATAAAACTACAAAAATTAGAGGCTGAATTGAAAAAAAGCTAAATGAGTGTGAGACACTCAAGAAGAAATGCTTAAAAAGTATGAATTGGAAGAGAGAAAGAGTGTGCAGAGAAAACCTGAGAGTTTTTTCTTTTGATGTACCAGAGAAACTGAAAGGGACAGAGTGTATTTATTTTATGAAAGCGCAAATAAACAACTGCACAGGATATGTTAACTGAAAAGGCACACTGAAATGTATGCTCCAAACCTGGGTATGAGAAAGCAGCCAAGACCTATATTAGTAAAGATGCAATCATACCTGCAGAAAGAGATGATTTTGAAAAAACAATGGCAGAAGGGAAGACTATTAGAAATTGGATACCTTACAGTGTTGTAGAAAATGATTATTCACTGTACACCAGACAGAAGAGAAGAAAATTTATCCCAGCAGTCAGGGAATGTTGAGAGGCAGGTGTGAGATTTAAGCTGCTGTATCCAGCTTCTTCAGAGTATTTTTCCTGGGGGATCAAAAATATTTTTTGATGTAGAACAAGCTAAGGAAGAAGTAACAAAAAGTGAATCAGAAAGCAGAAGGGGACTCTGCTTCTAATTCTTCTGACAATAAAGCTCATATGCAGACATTGCCAGTGAAATTGTTTTCAGTATTCCTAAGGAAAATACTCAAGAGACAGAAAACAGCACAAGATATGACTTGAAGAAATCAGGAGTACCTTTGACTTGAATCAGGGTCTAGTATTGGGAGATGGCGATGATCAGAGTGAATAATGTGAGATGATAAAGCATCAATCACATTTGTGAAATATGGTTTTGGAAATAAAAGTGGCTGTGAAAAGAGTGGATTTTTGTTGATTTTTTTTAAGCTGTGGCTTATATAAAGCATATACCCCACATTATGTTTTTGATTTTTAGGACACTAAAGGGAAAAAAAGAAGTCTTTGTAAGTAAAACAGTTTTTGCTCTTATTAGTATTTGTATAAAACATTTTAAAGCAGTTTTGTATAGTGTGCAATCAAGGTATTTTAAATGTGGGGGAGTCTTTCAAGTGCATGTATTAAATGTATTATTTTAGTTTTACTTAAAGGTAGGCAGTGCACTTTTTCTCAGGGCTAAAAGTTAATCTGAAAGCATACAAGCTATGAGGAGTCATATACATATTAAACAATGGTTGTATGCTGCGTGGCTGCGCTAAGCGTGTTGGTGAATATGATGAAGAGCAATGGACTGAGAAGTGAGCCTTGGGTACTCCTGCTGAGACCAGTAATAGGGTGGAGAGTTCATTTTGCTACTTAGCTACCTGTTGACGGTCAGTTAAGTAGCTGAGAAACCAGAAGAGGGCTGGCTGAGTTAGGTTTAAGGAAAGTAGCTGATTTAGTAGCTTTTCGTGGGATACTGTATCAACGGCCTTAGACATATCAAGAAAGATTGACAAGAGAAGCTGGTTGCCATTTCAAAGCTAGTTGATTGAGTTTGTAGCAAGGGAGGTGGTTGTACTGTATTTAGGTCTGAAACCATGTTGAGATGTAGATAGGAGATTATTGCTTAGTAGATAGTCAAGGAATTATCTGTGTATGCGTTTTTCAAGAATCTTGGCTATGGGAGGGAGGAGGGCAATTGGCCTGTAGTTTGAGAGTATAGGAACCACCATTGTGAAAAGGGATGATATGAGAGACTTTCCAGAGTTTGGGAATGTACTGCTTAGCAATGAAATTGTTTATTAGGAGCAATATGGGGTAGGAAATGGCATCTGCTGCTAGCTTTAGAAATTCATTGGGGAGTTGGTCAGCTGTGTGGGAGGAGGGCTTAAGTTTGGAAAGATGTTTTTTGATGGTATTAGTTTGAATCAGTTTGAAAAGGAATCGAGGGTCCTGTCTAATTTATTATGACTCGATAGGAGGGGTCCTGCTGCTGTTTTCTGCTAGGGTGAGCATAGAGTTGATAAAGTGTGAATTAAGTTGTGAGGCAATGATATCTGTGGAATGTGTTGTGGTTGGAGCTGGGGTTGTGATCTGTCCAGGCTTTAGTAGTTGTTTGATGGCTCCCCAAAATTTCTGGGGATTGTTTTGGTGTTTTTGTTGCATTGTTGTATAGTATAGCTTTCTGTCATACCTGATTTTTTTTTGGCAAGGTTACATAATTGACAGCAAGTAAGAAGAGAGTCTTGATTTTTGGTCTTGTGGTACAGGGACCAGGCTCTGTCTGTCTGTTTGAGGAGCTGCTTGGTGTCATTAGTAAGCCATGATATGTGCTTGGAGTTAGAATGGGTCTTTCTATGGGGAGCTAGGTTGTTTAGGATATTGAAGAATTTCTCATTCAAATGTTGAACAACCGAGTCAAGGTGCAAATATTTTAGAAGGGATCAGTCACATTGTTGCAGGAGGGACTTGAAGACTTCTTGGGAGAATGTCTTTTGTTGCAGACAAGTTTGTAAATGATATTTTTAGTAGGGCAAATGTGATGCCTAAGAAGGTAAGTGGGTAGGTGATCACTTAGACTGTCAGGGAGACAGCCAGATTGGTGACAGAGAGAAGGTTTGTTTGTAAGTGGCCAGTCTAGAATTGATTCTTTTTTGCAGTGTTTGCCAAATCTGGTAGGGGTTGTTTAATTTGACAGAAACCGTGGAGGTTAATAAAATAGGAGGGATTTTCTGAGGAGCAGGTGTAGAAGTCCATGTTGAAATCCCCAATTATTATTATTTCTTGACTAAAAGTTGAGGCACACCAATAAAGAAGATCTTCAATAATGTCTGAGTTACTACCTGGAGGTATATAAATAGCTATTATAATGATGTGTTTGGTGTAGTTTAGTTGAAGGTAGGTAATTAGATTTTCAGAATTCAAGTGGTCTGAGGGTTTGATTTGAAGTCTTTCTAGTTTGATAGTATTTTTATATACTACAGCTATGCCACTGCCTCATTTATGAGTCCTGTTGTGTCTATGGATGTTATAACCATGGGTTAGAATTTCACTATCTGGTATGTGGGGTTTAAGCTATGTTTCTGTTCAGGAGAGTATTGGGTGATAGTTGCATAAAATTCATGAGTTTTATTTATGATGCGTCTTAGGTTCATGTTTAATATTAAGAGATCCAAGCTACTTTGTGGGAGATTAGTGATGTTTGGGAAGTAAGAGTTGTTTGGAGTGAGAGTGATTTGATTAAAGTGGTTGAGGTCCTGGATTAGGATGTATTTCACCACTTAGTTTGATCAAGGTAACATTGAATAGAAATAGGTGTGCGAGTTTGGTAACTAGTTTAACATATTTGGGCAGTAAATGTGGGGTTAACTGTGAGTGCATATATTTAAATGTGAAGATTTCTGTTTGGAGCTGTTGTAAAGGTATGGAGATATGATGATGTTGTTTCAAGAAGTATGGGGTGTAATGTTGAGCGGGTTAGTGATAGTTATGACCTGTTGCGTTTGATAACAAGTAGAAAGGTAAGAAGTAATTAGCAGAATAAATAGTACAAAGTGTTAGAGCAACATTGTGTTTGCATTTAATTTGTAGTTTTGTGTTGATGAATGGTAAAGGCAGTAGATAATGAGGGTGTGGCTGCTATAGGGATGGGTTGTACTGAAGTTAAGAAAAGCAATCTATGCTACAGTATATGACTAAATAGCAATTATGTGTAAGACTAATGTGATTGGATGAGTAGTTAAGGGTGTGTGTTTTGTGGATAAGTTTAAAATTAGGGATAGTGGAGGTGTGTGGGATTTAGGGGTGGGGTAGGGGAGCGGAGTAAGCCAGAGTGGAGTGAGGGTGAACGGAGTATTAGAGCAGTCTGAGGAAGTATATGTTTATGAAAGAGTGGTAGGTGTCCTAGTATCTTCTCTGGAATTTAGGAATAGAGCAGTATTAAACGCTAGAGTACATTTATGTAGTAAGAAAAATGAGGGTTTACTTGGGAAAAGAAAATGATTCAGTGTGGAATAGAAAACTACTATTAAGGAGGGTGTTATTAGAAATGGATTTAGTGCAAAGTAGTATGGGAGTTGAAAAATAGTTGGGGATGGGGCTAGAAATTAAAAAGAGATAAGGAAGCAGAAGACAAGAAATAGGGATGGATGTATAGAAGTAGTGAGGTGATTTGGGGAGGGTTTTAGAAAAAGAGTCACAAGTGAAATGTGTATGAAGGAAATATAATATTAGCTTAGAGAGTGACAAATAATGCACCTTAAAGCACAACAGAAGTAGGTGAGAAGGATTATTTTGGAGTATTCCTAGGGGGAGGATTTAATTAAGTACCTCCTGGCTACTATTTAGTGTAAATTAATTTGATGATGTGTGTAGTATACAGTGCTGCAGCTCTGCTCAGACATACCCAAAGCCATGCAATGCTCCCAGAAAAGCAAACAGTAAAGCACAAATGACCAGCTGGAACTTTTAGTGTTAGCAAGATTTTAACAAATAAACAAACAAAACACCTAAAATTTCCCCTTTGTCACAAGTTCAAGGTGCAAAAAGTCTAAAAGATTCTTAAAATAGCTTAATAATTATAGACACAATCAGCTTAAAATTATTCAGGAAGGATTTAAACAGTCCCTTTTGTGGTAGTAGTTGGATCAAAGATAGTCCAGTCGAGCAATGTTCAGCTCAGGCATACAGTGTGGTACAGCTCTGCTGAAATAAGTACAAAGCCATGCAATTCTGCTAAAAATAAAACAAATAGTAAAGCACAAACAACCAAGTGGAGCTTTCAATGTTAGCAAGCTTGTAGCAAATACAAAAAGAGAACACTGCAGATGTTCTTCAAAATATTCACTTTTGCAGTCATCACTTCTATAATTCTTGTCTGCAGGAGCCAGACAGCTGGTCCAACTTCTAGTCAATGCTTTACCCTCCTCTTCTGGATTTTGCCAACTCCCTCTCACTAGGACATCAGGTTATCAATAGTATAAGTGGGGTAACAACCAATGCCATCTTCTGATCTTTCTTGCTGTAGTCTGTGTATGGTGGTATGTTGTACACAGTATCATCAGTTCAGTATGTTGGCCCGCTTCCAGGGATTTCAGAAAAGTACCTCTCAGATTTTGTTCTGCATTGTGTAAACGTTATACAGTAATAGGGACTTAAAGGCGTTTCAGAAAAAAGAATGATAGCAATAAATTACTCAAATTAATCCCACTGAAGGATTTTCATAGCTGGTGCCTTTCCTGTTTAGGCCCACACTACCACATGGACAACTGCCCATATTGTGCAAGGTTTACCCCAAGAGCAATCTTCCTAAGAGCTAAATCTCTCCATGGCTACATTGATAAAGAAGGTATGTGCCTGGTCCCATGCCAGTATGGCATCAGCCAAGGCCTTCAAGAACGTCACCCAGCAGTGAAAGTCCTCTGAGAAACACACAGAAGAGAACAAATGGGAAAATGATGACAGCCAGAGTGAGTCTGAAAATTCCCCAATGTCTGGTGACACAGGATCAGAGAAACAGTTTTGCAGCCCTTGTCCTTGTGGTCAGCTTCAGCCAAGGTATTTGGCATGACCCCTCTAGAGGCCATCACAATGTCAGCTTTAGGATGTCCTTCTGTACCAAAACTGCTGAAATATCAGTCAGTTCAAAGGCCTCTCTGAGGGCCCCTTCAGCCAACACCCACCTTCTGTTCAGTTATGGGGGGATTAGTGTTCATTCACTTTTAGTCCAAGCAGAGATTCCTGAAGACCAGGGCAAGATGCTCTTTACCTGCCAATGAAATGAGGCCTCCAAAGCAGCCACCACTTATGGCCAAACTACTAAAGCTGACATCTACTAGCTTGCCTCAACTTAGACTGAGAGGATCTTTCTCCCAACCCACTATCAGCCCACGAACAAAAACGTATTCCAGCTGGTTCAAGATTTCATAAGCTTTCATAATGCCAAGCAGACAGCACAGGAAATTCCATGGGTGTCAGAAGTTCCTTCTAAGCAAAAAGCACTGATCCTGCCTTAGAAGGGGATTCAGATGCCCCAGACCCAGAGGTGGATGATCTGTTCTCTATATTCGAGTTGTCCTCTTTTTTGTTATGAACCAGACACCAAAGACACATTATCCCCTGCTTTACCACCAGATAATATCTCATTCAGAGACCCCCTCATAGGATGAAGGAAGGATTTGAATGGGATATCAAGGGCTAGTCTGGAGTCCAGAAGATGTCTAAAATATTTTGGGGCTTACCAGTCTGAACTCACTGCTATTCCTCCAGTCATAAATGCCATGGAAGGTGCATTCATTAGGATATCACTGTAGCAAGACTCCATTCCCCCTGCTCCAAAAATATCTGACTGGTTCTATCAGGTCCAGGATTCCCATAAGTTCCTTTACAGAAAACCTGTATAGGATCCAGCAGTGGCATTCAGGGCCCTGAACTGTCTTACCTACATGCTTAAGTTGGAAGAATCCCTCCTGAATGTGCAGAAGGTTAAGGCAGTAGGGATCTGTGATAAGGACATGAAGAAATAGATGCTTGATATATCTTCTCCCTTCCCAGGTGGCCATGAACTTCAAAAAGTGTGCTATGATAAAGTAGATGCATCATGCACCATGACATAGAAATGATGGCTGTCATACTAGCACTAAAAGCATCCAAACAAGTTTTTGGGAAGGGACACTCTGCACATCCTCACAGAGAACACAGTACATCAGCAGGCAAGGGACATCAGCAATGCAAGGTTAGGATCTAGCCCAGGAGTAAGAACTGACCCTCAGGATATCTTGCAACCCATCACAGGAAAATGTTTTAGTGAGCAGGCTACGCAGATCACAGCCAGGCCCTCACAAATGGGTGCTAAGTACAGATGTGTTCTTGGATCTAACCCAGAGGTGTACCAGAGGTAGACCTTTTTGGTTCTCAAGAGAATAGACAATTTAGGACATTTTGCTGCATGACAACAGCTCCAGCAGCCTGGAAAAGAGATAGATGCCTTCCCCTTTCCATGAACAGGTCTATTTCTCAATGTTTTTCTTCTGATACCCATGATCACCAGGATATTGCTGAACATCAATGAGGAGAGTAAAAAGTTGTTTTTAATAATCCCTTTTAACTCAGACAATATTGGTTCTCCCTTCAGCTATGTCTGGCATGGGCACAGTCAATACTATTGCATCAGTGAGTGGACTTCTTGACGCAGAAGAGATAGTCCTTACTAATCCTCAACCTTAGTACTCTAAGGTTGAGAGCATGGATGATTTAGCACTCACCTATCCAGACACAGGTTTTGAGGATGTGCTGCATATAGTAAGGCAGACAAGAAAACTAAAAGTCTCATATCTAGTAAAGTTGAAGAACTTCTACCTCTGTTGCCATGCAAAAGACTGTAACCCTAATTTAGCTAGAGTGTGTCTGGTTCTCAGCCTCTTGTCAGACCTTTACAAACCAGCTCTATCTTATGCTTTTGTGAAGGTACGTATTTCGACTGTTTCAGCTTGCCTGTCCTTAGAGCCTCACTTGTACTCACCAGTGCCAGTAATGTAGTTCATATTGGGAGTGCTCCATCTTGGATCACTCAAAAAAGGAAATTCCTATGCCATGGGACCTCAACTACAGATTAGAAAAACTATCCCCTAGTACCCTCTCAGCCTACTGTTTAAGTTTGCCTGTAGTATGTCTCCTTGAAAAAAACTTGGGTTAGCTTGGATCAAGGTATGTTCCACTACAGCCACCATAACATTCCTCAGTGGGGTTACTAATCTGTCAGTTTTAGAAGCAGCTACCTTGTCCTGTGTCCACACCTTTTCTAAACATTACTATTTAGGTACTGAATTCAAGGCCAGGGTATGTTCTGCTATGGCCATTCTTTAAGGTCTGCTCTCTTAATGACCCAGTCATGTCCAGCCACCCAGTATCCCTTTTGCTCTGGAATTCTTCCCAGAAGTGATGACTGCAAAAATGAGCATTACAAAGAGCAAAGTAGAGTTGTGTTAGGAATGTATCATAGTTATAAATGTTCAAGTATTTTCAATGGTGCAGTTCCTATTCCATCCCATCATCATCATCTGTTATCCTGCTTGGACATTCTGAGGATTATTTCCAGACCTTCCCTTTCATTTCCATTCCAGGCTCCCTCCTTCCTCTGATATTGCCTATAAACTGGAGAGGAAAATTGGGACCTCATTGGTGAATACATGTCCTTTGGGATAAGAACCCTAGTTCTAACTATAATCTAGGACATAAAACAAGTTCCCTCTCAGCCAGGGTAAGAAAACTCAGAAAATGGCATCAGCCAAGCCCTTTTATGCCACCAATGTCCTGACATCTGTGTGACAATCAAATTAAACAAGGAGGGGAAGGCAAACTTTGATAGTCAGGCTAGTCATTAGGTTCCTGCAAGGAGGAATCTCAAAAGTAAATTATTGCAACAGTGAATATGCTCAGACATCATATTTATGGTAAGTTCTTACTATCACCTTTCTTTCAGTAGCTAAAAGTGCAGAAAATTATTCTACAACATTGGTAAAATACCTCCTTGAGTAAAACTAGACAATTAAAATATTGGTAAAGTACCTCAGTGAGCGGCACCAGACACAATCATGCCTCTTCACTGCTCTGAATTTGTCAGAGCACTCAGATTTCAATCAGTAGACCTGCTTCCACTCCACTGGTCCTCTTCAATGTCACACAGCTTTGGTGTCTTTTTTTTCATTGGCTTGAGTAAAGAGCCAATAAAAGAGAGGCTCCTGGAGCTTATCACAGTCAAAATGGACCAGTAGCATACAAGTCTATGGTGTGCTGGCACAGTCTTTAAAAAAAAGAGCCGAAATGGCACAGTGCTGAAGATGTTGCAGTGCTACAAATGGATCTGTGCTTGCAGATCAGCTAAGTAAATAATTTGCAAAAGTCCAATAATACCAGTGTGTGCTGAATAAATGCTTCTCAAACCAAAAAAATAAATCCAACAAGCAGAAGTAAGATGAAGTAACACCAGGCTATCATAAAACCAGCAACAGTTTATTCAGGAAATAGGCACAGGCAAAGGCATAAGTGCTTTTGCAGTATTACAACTGCTTCATCAGATGCATGCAAGCAGTCAAGCTGTGTAATTATACATTGCAAGACTTATACATTATATTAAGCAGGAAGGCCATATTACACTGGAAAAATGCATTATTTGTAAAAAAAATATATATGCCTATATAAGCCAATATGCATGCTTTATAGTAATTCCTCTATCCAAACTATAGTTATGAAAATAGGCATGTGTATCTTTTCAGTTTTTGCAGTACAGTAAGGATATGTTTTCTTGTACTTCCAAAAAGGCAAATTTACACATTCACTGCTCCAATCCACAGAGGTGCAAATTTATGCAAATGGAAATTTTGAGTGCTATGGTTTTGGACCCTCTGTTATGATTTTTGATTGCCCCCTGTTATAATTTTGAAAGCTGAAATGCTGAGAGTTATGGAAATAGTTGACTTAAAAGTGATCAAAATGATTTAAACTGTCACTTTGCTGGTGGCAGTGGGATCAAAGGTGGTTCAGTCCAGTAACATTCATCTCAGACATGCAGTGTAGCACAGCTCCTAGTAAATGCAAAATCAGACAATCTATGAAAAGAAAGTAGACTCCAAACCAACAATAACCAATCAACATGTTAGTGTTAGCAAACTTTTAGCAAATCACAAAACAAATCACTGCAGATTTCCATTCTCTCCTTTTATTACACTTCCAGACTGACTGGCATTTGTGGGGAAGTATTTGTATTTATCCAGGGTCTCCTCATCTCAGGCAAATACCCCCTGACCTCAACCAAGCACTTACAGAGGTCCACGTTACCCTTAAAAACACGATCGCATCATTAATAACAAGAGATCCTCCTCCATGTCCACTACTATGAAAATTACCTTAATGTACTACATGAGATCTCTGTCCAGTTTAACACCATTCTGGTCATTGATTTTATCTGCCCAGCCAACATCTGGAAAACATTTACCACTATTAATAAACCTTCACTTCTTCATAGATTATTTCGGTGTCAGCTCTCTTGTACAAATGGTCACTCTTCCTCCTAGTAGCTCTAGTTTTTTATATTGTCCTCAACAACACTGCTCGTGCGTGCATCCACTGTCTCCACTTCACTAGTTAATTCTGACCACAAATATGTATTTGTCTGCTTTAAAACTTTTGACACAACTCCTACCAATGCAAGGCTTTCTTCAAGGCAAACTTGTTACTATTTTCAAGTAGCCTAGAAAAGTTCAAAAGTGACACTGCTCTTGTCAACCTCATTATCACAGCTTCCATTTTCACCACCATCTTCTCACACCTAAGCAATTGTATTGAGAAGACCATCCCTATGTGCTCCAAATACAGTGACAAAATAAAAAGCAGATCCTTATGGTGGAACTCTTGCATTAACAAATTTGTAAAGTAAAAGGAACAAACTGCTTATCAACTTGTAATAACACTCCATGCAGGCTAGCAAGAACCTTAAATGCACCAGTAAAAGTATATGTCTGAATAAAAATGTAGGGTAGCTACCTACACTAAAGACAGCCATAAAATCTACTTCATAATTTCAGAAAAACTTGAGGTAACACTCAGCAATGTTCCAAATTAATTCACTGTTTCACATGACAGTCTTTCATTTCTGCTACTAATTTGGTCCTTTTTCTTGAGGTCTACATAAAGTAATAACTGTCAAAGAAAATTTTCTTTTTTTTTTCAAATAATTTTTTATTTTCCAAATAATATAATGTTTAACAATACAATCATCAATAAACAAGTATTATAAACCTTTATATACACTATATACACTTGACCTGAACCAAGGAGGAAAAAAATAAATAAAATATATGAAATTAGTAACAAAAATTTATAATATTCAATTAAAGTATAAAGTTACACATTATTTAGGGTTCATTTTTAATGTCTTAATAAGAGTTAACATTTTTTCTCAAGGATTGTTTGACCATGTTTTAGGTGAAATTCTTGATTCCTTCACCTTAATTTCTAATGTCACTGTTTCTTCTATCAATCTCAAGAATTCTTCCAGAGTAGGTTCTTGTGAAGACTTCCACTTTCTAGTTATACGTTTCCTTGCCATAGTTAGTATGGACCAAAGTAGGTATAGATCTTTTTTATTCATTCCAATAGTATCATTAACATTTAAGAGGATGACTGATTTGGTTAAAATAAAGGTATCTGTGAATATAGCTTGGAGAAAAATAGTAATTTCTTCCCAGAATTTTTTTATATTAATACAATCATAATATATAAGACCAATCAGTTTTACAGTTTAAAGACCATCCCCAACAAATGGATTTATCGAGTGAATTGAATTTGGCTAGTTTATCAGGTGTAATAAATACCCTGTGAATATACTTCCATGTAAATATTTTCCATACTTGTAAATTAAATGTTAAGTTAACAGAACATAAAAGATTTGTTTTACTCTCAATTGATGGATTAGTATGACATCCTTTTGCTATGAAATTCCAATATCTTGCATTAGGGTTAGTTCTATATGTTATCAATATTTTGTATAATTTTAAAATTAGATTTTTCCAATTATAATTGTCGTAAATAACTTCATATATTAGACTTATCAAATTTGGACTAGATTTATAAGGAGAATTAATAATTTTACTATTAAGATCCTTAACATATGATAATATGCTTTGTAGTATCAACCAATCTGCTGATGGAATGTTATATTTATTCTGAATTTGTTGAATGTCTAATACTACTTGATTCTTTATACAATGTTGCCAACAAGGGAAGTTTTTCCCCTCCCATCTAGTTACGATAACATTATGAATTTTATTGAAGAAATTCTTTGTAGAGCTAAAGGGTATTATCAAGTCTAGCCAAATCTTAATATCTGTGTTAGTATATATAAATCTTCTGAATAAATTGTAAATATTATTTATATGATTTAAGTTTGTAGGTTTTGTTGTATTATATTGAATATTTACAGTCAATATATGCCACATCCTACTATTTTGTTCACTTAATATACAATTTTTAATTATTTTATTTTCATTTAGAAAAATAATAGTGTGCAATGTTTTCCATGTTGAAGAATAATTAGGATCTATCCAATTAATGATAGTTTTTAATATGGAAGCTTTTATGTTTGATTCTAGATCTGGAAGTTTAATTCCACCGATTTCCCAAGATCTAATATGATGTGTATAGGCTATTCTATTTCTTTTTGGATACCAGAGAAAGTTTAATAGAATTTTATTTATTTATTTCAAGATTTTCTTGTTAAGTACTATAGGTAATACATTTTTTGGAAGTATTGTCATTTTTATTATTTGTAATCTGTCTTCAAATCTCAAGAACATTTTATTCCAGCTTACTATTAACATTTTTATTTTATTAATTATGTTGCTATAATTTGTGGCTAACTTAGATTCCAAATTATCACATAGTGTTATTCCTAAATATTTTATTATGGGAACTTGTTTTCCTATCACACAATTTGTAGTTAAGGTTAATTCTCTCTTTTTAGTCAAATGTATATAATTAGATTTAACCTTGTTAAATCTAAGGCCGGAAATATGATAAAACCTTTCCACTATTTCATCTAGTTTTTGTACTGATTTCTCCGAGACAGATAATGTGAGTAAAACATCATCAGCAAATAACATAATTTTTGAATTGAGTTGACCATATACATCTATGCCTGATATATTAGAGTTGTGGCATACTAATGAGGCAAATAATTCAATTCCTAGGGCAAACAGGATGGGAGACATCGGACATCCCTTTTTTGTACCTTTGGTTATTTCAATAGCCTTCAAGGTAAATGGCCCAAGTTTTACATAAGCCAAATTGTTTTTATAAATATTCTTTATTAGCGTAATAAAAATTTGTAGGAAATTCAAATAATTCTAAAGCCTTAAAAAGAAAATCCCAGTTCAACAAATCAAAGGCTTTTTCTATATCCAAAGCTACAATTAGAGCTTCTTGATTGTTTCTGTTTAGAAAATCTATGAGTGTTAGAATTCTTTGTATATTGTCATGTGTGTGTCTTTTATAAATAAATACTGTTTGATCCTCATTTATTATGTGTGTCAATGATTTTTTAATTCTACTAACTAATATTGACATGAAGATTTTATAATCATTGTTAAGTAAAGCTATTGGCCTGTAAGATTTACACTGTAAAGGGTCTTTGTTTTCTTTTATAATGGGTGTAATTAAGGAGTATCCCCATGAAATTGGAGTTGTGTTTTGTGCTAGAATTTCATTCAAAGTTTTGTGAAACAATGATATTACTGAAGTTGGAAATATCTTATACAATTCATTAATTATTCCATCAATTCCCGGTGTTTTATTACTTTTACTTTCCTTATTTTTTTGAGTAATTTCTTTTAGAAATATTTGTTTTTGAATGTCTAACTTTAACTTTTCTGGTATCGCCTTTACCTTTACTAATTTCAGGTCTAAGTTTGATGTATTAGTTATATGTGAAGTATCATTATAATGGCCAGAGAAATAATGTTTAAATGCATCTAGTATATCATTTATATCCGAAACCTTTTTGTTTTGTTTTTTCCTTCCTTCATGTATAATACTTGTAATATTATTTCCAATTGAATGTTTTTTTAATCTTATTGCTAAATTATGCATATGTTTGGTGATACTGCATAGGAACTAAGTTTTAACCTTTCTACAGCTATATTAGTTTTGTGAGTTAGGATTTCATTATATCTTTTGTTTAAGTCTTCCAATACTTTGTTTTGATTATTTTGTGTGTAAGTAGCTGAATTAATAGCAAGATCTGTAATTTGTTTTTCGATGTTACATAATTCTGATTCTCACTCTTTTAGCTTGTTTTTATACCATGAAAGAATTTTTCCATTTAGATAGGCTTTCAAGGTATCCCAAAGATTAATTACATTTATTTCAGTAGTGTAGTTTTTATCTAAAAATAATTGTACTTCTGAATATAACCAAGGTTTAAATTGTTTTAGTTTTGTAATGTAAGCTGGAATTCTTGACATAAAAATGAATTTCTTATAATCTGTATGTATTTTGAGAATTAATGAATTGTGGTCTGAAAAGGGACACGGGATTATGGAAAATTTTATTATTTTTGAATTTAGCTCTTGAGATATGAAGATTTTATCAATTCTTGTATGTGTCCCAAATCTGTGGTCTTGGTGTGAAAATAATAATGAATTGTTCTCCTTATAGCTAAATGTATCAATTAGATTTAAACTTTCTTCCCATTTCTTAAGTAGCTTCCCTATAGAACTTACACATAAATTTATTTTGCTTGTGGTCTCTGATTTATCCAATATACAATTAAAGTCACCTCCCAAAATCAAATTTCCTTTATATACTCTAGTTATTAGATCCATGTGTTTTCTTATTGTCCCAACCCCAATACCTGGAAACCAACATATATTTACTAATCTTCCAAAGACAGGTGTTTTTCACGTTCTAAGGTTTTCAGTAATCTGTCTATTGTTGCAAAATGTTTATTAACTTCGTTCAAGGATACTTTTTTGTAGAAAGCGTTGTCTACTAACATGTTTTCAATTTTGGCAACATAGTCTTTGTTTTCCATTAGTACAATGCCTGTACCATTGTCTGCCTTCATAATTCTTAGGCTGGTGTCTTGGCAAAGTTCTGTGAGAGCTAGTTGTTCACTGTACGATATATTGTACCATTTCTCTGTACTGGGTTGGTTTAATAAATTCCTTAGGTCAAATTCACATACATTTTGAAAAGTGGCTAGTGTAGAGTTTAAAACTGGGTTAAACAAGCTGGTTTTCCTTACATTTGATGTAATTAAGTCTGTTGTTACTGTATTATTGTGCGCTTCATTTGAGTCAGTGAAAGTTGAGCTATCTTGTGGGTCATCTCTGTCAGCAAAAAACATTCTCAGGTTTAGTTTTCTTAAATATAACCTTAGATCTAATAGGGTGTCAGTGACTCTGGCCCTTTGCGAGGGTATGAATGTAAACCCTTTATTAAGTAGTTGCAGGTGTGCTTCAGATAAATTTCTATCAGTTAAATTAAAAACTGCATTGGAGAGAAAGTGTTCTCTTGTGCTTAGTAACCTCCCCTCACTGTGCTCCTTGTTACCATAGTCCGTTCTCCAAAGTTGTATCTGTTCACTCCATTCCCTCTTCCTCTCCATCCCCCTCTCTTCCCCCTCACTCCTTCTCTCACACCTGGGATTGGCGTAGCCACCATGTCCAGAGTCTATTGTTATATTTTACTATTATTATGGCTAGGAGTCCTTGTTTATCTTCATATTTGTAAATGATTTGAGGCATAGTGATATTTTTTTCCATAAAATTAAAGTTCCCCTAGTCTTTTTCTTATATGAAAAGTGAGATAAGATCATATATTCATTAGGATTCCAGCTAAAGGTATCATTTGTTTTGAAGTGAGTCTCTTGAAGAAATACTACTTGTACTTTATTTAATTTCATATATCTTAATAAATTAGATCTTTTCCTTGGATTGTTTAAACTGTTAGTGTTTAAGGATAAAATAGTCAAGTCCATTCTCAGTATTTAACTTTACATCATATTTGTTTTGTATTATATTTTATAATATCATGCCAAATGTAAAATGTGTAGCTACTGTGTTAATAATTCTCATTGTAGTCAATATTTTAATTTTGGTCAAATAACTTAAAATAGAGTTTAGTTCAGGCCAATAAAAAAAAGAAAAAAGAAAAATGCCAAAATTACTTGTATAACAACAAGTATATAAATATTTTTGTAAACCCTCTAATGTACATGAAGTGAAATACAGTTCCAATCTGCTAGATGATAAGAAATCTAGCAGATTGCCTACCATAACTTCTCTCATGAAAAAAGAAAGAAAAAAAACTAACCCCTTTCGAGCTCCAGTACACCTTTTCTCTTATCTTGGAGATTTAACAATATTAGTTATTATTTTCCCTATATAATTATTAATAATGAAGTAACATAATGTATGGAAATGAGTATTGATTTGGTAATACAATTTAATTTTAGATTAGATTAGACTTCTTTTTCAGAATATAATCATCCTATCATGCACTACTTAAACATTTATAAAGTAAAATCTCATTTATAACACAGTAAATGTTGCTTAACATTAGTTCTCTTTAGCCTGAGAGTAGTATATATACATATTAATAGTCTCCAATATTCTGATATGACCAATATACTAATGATTATGTCAAATAAACACTCTTCTACATACTAAAAATATATTATAACTGAGTGAAGTAGATTTAAAAATGTATCAATCTTGTTCTTCTTTCAGCTTTTTCCCAGTTAGGGGTCCCCATAGCTGATCACCTGTCCACTCATGATTGACAGTGGAGTTTTATGGTGTCAAGTTGCCAGTCCGGCACCCAACCTTCCACAGAAGGCACACACATGCATGCACTCACAGCTAGGGCCAGTTTAGAGTGTCCAATCCACCTACAGCATGTCTTTGGAATGTGGGAGGAAACCAAAACACCCAGAGGGAACCCAAGCGACCACAGGGAGGACATGCAGACTCCCCACAGAAGGCACCCCAGCCGAGGATCGAATCAGAGAACCTCTTGCTGTGAGGCAACAACGCTAACCGCTGCACCACCACGGCCACCCTTATAAATGTATCAGTAAATGAAAATAAACATGGACAAGTCTACTCAGAACACTTAAATCATACTACAAAAACTATGTAGTCCATATAATGAACCCTTAGAGTTGTGTTCACAAGAGATGATAATGTAAATATGTTTGAGTGAACAATACGTCATAAATCTCTACGTATCACTCACATGCTTTCAATTAGAGACAAATGAAAGCATAACCAGATTCAGTTTATTTTATGTCCACCCATGAATGCAGTTGTGACAAATTAAAAGAAAAAAATGAAGAAATACAACATTAGACCAAAGTGATCACTCACTGATGATGAAACAGAAGCAATTTGCCCTGATAAGTGGCCATGTGGGTGAGCAATTTATAAACTTCTTAATATTAATTTGATATAGCCTATCTGGCCACCACAGTGTATCAAAATTTTGGCTTTCATTTTAATGTGACTCATACATGACCAGGAGATGCTTTGGTCACACTCCTGCCATATTCACATTTCACTCTGGCATATAGAGCATATGCTACAATTCAAGTCTTACTTGACTTGCATGCAATCTGGTCCACTCAGTCAATTTCATCTGAATATATATCATAAAATTACCTTATCACCTTCTCAGTATCTCCAATTTTCAAATGTTCTTCTGTCAAGTTCTGTCTTCATGATCTGCCAATTTATCTTTCATAATTTCAGGTTATTTTTGAAAGTTCAAATTCTGTTCCTGTAAGCCATCATACCGTGAAGTTCCTCAATGTATTCCCATGTAAATTCATGGCTATGACCATCTTCTCATCCCCTCTATTTATATGAGCTATGCAACTGTCAAGTTTTTATTTTATTTCATTAAACCCCAAACAGCAACTCTTTCCATGGCAGTGCGTCTTGGTCTCCATTAACACCCAGTGGTCCAGATACCTCTGTCAGGGCTATAGCATTCTTGCCCATCACATAAAACAATCAGCAACCACATCCATTTGTGTCAGTGAACACAACTGCTTATCACCTTTTATTTATTTATTGCTTGCCCAGTTTCATCATGGAGACTACACAGCAGATATTTTCTTTTTAAACTATAGCATTGAATCTACCAGTTCACTGCAACATTTAACTTTAGGGAAATGTCTACTCACTACGGCACCATCAGTGGAAGTCCCCTTGCTTTTTTGTGCTGGTTGCTGGTTAACTGATGCTGTACATTTTAACTTTGCTTGTTTATTTATTAACTGTTTTCTTATTGTTTGATATTATTTTTCATCATTTTATGTCAAATTACTTTTAATAACTACGCTCTGTGGAAAAAAGGAATAAAGACCTAACAACAAGCCAGCTTATACAACTTTGATAAGCAGCTCATATGTTAGAAGAGTCAGGTAGGGTGGATGTGAGCAAGCATTCAATGTGTGCTCACTCATTCTAGGGGAAAGAAGAGGTGGTTCCAGTCAGTTGATCACCCCCATACAAGCAGAGGCTCACAAGTCACCAGAAACAGCCAGGACCAATTACATGAGCTTGACAATACTATGCTGATAATGTTACCCTTCATTAATGCATGTGTGGCAGGATGCATGCATATGGGGAAGACACAGTGTGTTCTGAATGCACGTGTGGTAGGACGCGTGCACAAGGGAAAGACACAGTGTATGTGTGGCAGGACACATGGACATAGGGAAGACATAGTGTGTCACAGATGCATGTACATAGAAAAGACATAGTGTGTCCCAGATGCATGTGTGTCAGGATGCATGCACATGGAGAAAACACAGTGTGGCCCAGATGCATGTGTGGCAGGATGCGTGAACATGAGGAAGACATAGTGTGCCCCAGATGCATGTGTAGCAGGACACATGCACATGGGGAAGACATAGTGTGTCCCGGTAGTGATGCGTGGTCTAACATCTAATGTGATATAGGGCTCAGTAGAATTGCTCTGGCCATAATTGCTAATGACAGCTTCCAGGGAAAAGCCCTATCAGCTGGGAAGAAGTGGCAGCAGTAGGGTGGGGGGGGGCAGAGGCAGGGATGGGATCACTGATGGTAACAGCCCTCCCTTGTAGGTCCCTCGGACTGCTAATCAGGATGGCTGGACTAGTCCATAGACAACCACAGCACAAACAGCCTTAATGCCTCGTTGGATAATGACTCTCTCCATTCAGCTATTGCCCAAGCCATTGGTCAAGTGTTACTTATAGGAAATACATAGGCTGAAATTCATAGGAAGGACTGATGGCTGACAGGAGGAAAGGCAAAAAGAATATAAAAATGAATTATTTTAGTACTTTTGTACTGTTATATTCTTGTTTATATTATTGTGTAATAGTTTTTTGCATTTTATTGCAGAGCGTTGTTTGGGATCAAGTACTTAAATGTGAAAATGAAACTGAAGTTGAATTATTTCCTTATTTATGATTTTTTATCTTTTCTTATTCTTAAAAAGGTAGATTTACTATAATACCTTCTTCCCTACCTTTTTAAACAGAGGTTTAAAATCTTGCAACGGGAAATGACCAAAATAACAAAAACAAAGAAATCACAAAGAAATCAGGTGGGAGCAACATCTTCCAAGCACACACACACATACACACACACACACACACACACACACACACACACACACTTAAAATATAGCTGAGGTACAACATCAAAAGCTGTATGTACTGAATGCAGGTGGCAGCAAAGTTTCCCATGCAGACAGCACACAATACAAACTGGAAACCAGGTGTACAACAGAGACCACCTCAAATAGGACCAAAGCAGAGAAAAGGGGAAAAGAGTGCCCAGTAGATGCAGAGAGCAGAGGGATACCAGATAGGAGCAGGCATGTCCATCTGGTACTCTTCTGCTAATGCAAAGTGCAGGGGAACATAAGGAAGCCCATAAAGATGGAATAGAACCTAAAGGAAAATCCCAAAGTCAGTGACAAACAGCATCAATATACATGAAAGAAGGGGAAAGCAAATGAGTAGCACAGAACACCCAGATCGCTGGCAGCACAATAGAAATGGAGTTCAGAAAGAAGGCGGGGGGAGGATCATAAGAAGTTACTAGGCTATTGGCCCTGAAGCCCTTACAAGCCTAGCCAAGAATTTAGCCCATGTTCCAACAAGTCAGCACCCTGTGCTACTGTCCAGCAGGAACACGTGGAATCTCAGGGATCTATTTTCTGTCCCCCATCCAGGATACAGGGTATGAGAGCAACATTACAGGACGGTGTACAGTGACCCCATAAAAGGTATTAAATCTGTAAAATAGACATTCCCACAGTGTGTCAAAAACAATAAATTACAGTTAGATAATTATCAAAGCCAAACCGCTGCAAACAGACCAAAGAAAGCAGCAACCACACACATACAGACATACACAGACACAGTACACACACATACACATACACACACACACACACACACACACACACACACACACACACACACACACACACACACACACACACACGCACACACACACACACACACACACACACACACACACACACACACACACACACACACACACACACACACAAACACACACACTGTGTAGAGAATTGTCCCTCGGCCACAGAGAAACACAGCTCAGATCCCCAAAGAGAAAACATATATACAACAGAAGCTTACACCCAGTGTATACACGGAAAAGTGTAGAGGAGTTGGACATAGATATATGGAGGGGAACACCAATGGACAACAGTGCAAAAGGCACAACACATGGAGGAGAGTAGACTTGTCGAGGTTGTGGACAGGACAACATGCAAAGCAAACACAAAAGCCATGCACAGGAAAATATATCTCTACACCTCACAACAAAGAATTTGTAGACGAAATGAGGAGGAGGCAGAGTGAGGGGTTGGATATAGAAGGTATACAATAGGATGTGAACTTCATCCTGGTCTTGGGTGGTACTTCGGAGCAGATGGACTCCAGTACTAGTCGCACTGACAGCAGGATGGAGTACTTTAATCCAGAGAAGTGAACCTCAAGTGATTAGTATGTCATGCCATGAGGTGTAAATGGGAAAATCTACAACTACAGTCCCTCTCAGAAAGGGATGATATATCTATTGCCAGGAAAATATCTTTAATGGCAAGATATATTGGTGCTCTGTAAACAAGAACAGGGGACATTGTAAGAAAATGTCAATCATCCTATCAGTTCTAAATGGTGTGAGTCTGGTGCAATCCACTGGGTGCCATCACTCCCCAAACCTTGTGGCTGAGGCATGTGCAGACATCCTTGAACAACTATATCACTGGAGTGTCCAAACAGCAGATATAATATACAAGGTTGTTTAGGACACCTTACAGATTGTGTGTGATGAGGTGGTGCAAACACTGCTTACACAGAAATGCTTGGCACAGATTGTTTTCTATGCAATAAATAAGAGACAAGAGCTCTGCATTACAATTATAAAGGACTTCAAGCCTTCCATGTCTGCTGTATTAGAGGGCAAATTCTTTCACCAGATTGTAGAGGATGAAGAAATTATAACACCATTCTAGTCCTCACCACAACAAAGACATGACATAATCAGACATACTACTGATGTTTGGCACATTTTCCAAACCCAGCAGGATACTTCATCAGCTTTATTCTCTCTACAGTTATGTAGGGCGTGGGGATGACAGGAGATTGTTGCCACTTAATATGCTTCTTATGTAAGGCAATCACAGGCAGCTTATAATGTTCTCTTCAATATGGTTGTCCATATGACAGGGGTTGAGTAACTGTCTCCATAAGCACCATATATTATTATGGGATTTAAGAGGGAAAAGACCCTCTGGTCAGTGTTGTTGGACAGACATGTTTTCTTGAAGTCTTGGATCATTGTCACTTCATTGCATCAGCTGTTACTTTCTCAAAGATGTCATGTATGTGCCTTAAAGTAAAGAGAAAAGATGAGTTTTTTTCTACTTTCATTGCTTTAGAGTCTGTAGATGCCAGGATGTAGCACAGTTAGAGAGCAGAGGGTGTGGGATAAAGCTTCCATATTGGAGTAGTGCAAAAATGCTGTTATATTTGTTAAATTGTTACCTTATAATGATTCTTATCAACTGTTCCGCTAAAGAAAGGTGAGTACTTTTCTGTTACAAGTATGCTGTATTTGCACCACTATGCAAAAGTGGTTCTTCTGTTGCATTCAGTAATTATCAACCTACATCATCACTTTGTCATCTTTTTAATATGTTAGATAAATGTGTACATAAAGCTTTAGGACTCCTAATCAGTGTCACTGTCCTTTGGATGAGACATTAAACTGAGGCCCAGTCAGTGGATTACCTCTTGTCCATATTTGAGCCCATTAGATTTGTTGCTGGCCACCAAGGTCAAACCCACCATTGTTCTTTTATCTTTGGTTATACTTCAACACTCACTCAGCTGTTGTCCATTCACTTTGCCTTTGCTCAAACTCCTGGCCTCTCCCTCCTTTTCTTCCTTACGGGGGACAGTTACATGAAGACACTTGCCATGAGAGCTCACAGCCTCAGTAGGTCCCCAATTTAATACAAAAAGCTCCAAAAAATAGATTTAGTGTCTCCTGCTTCTCATCTACTGTTCATACACTTTGGAGCAAACTTTTTAGAGCATCAGGTGTACTCCATCTAGAAAACACTTTAAAGTTATCATAAAACTGGTCATGCAGCCATGGTGTAAGTCAGTGATATAGCCATAAATAAATCTCTGATACAAATTATTTGTTAGTCTTCCAGCTCTATTGCAAAACTTACAAATACATGCATAATTAAATCTTGTGTTCAGTTCTTTAGAAACAATGTTATACAACACCTCTTCATAAAGTAGGGGCAAACAATTACATTCATAATTTTAGACCTATTGCTATACTATACCCATCTTGGAAATACTTGAAAAATGCATACAGAATCATCTGGTACATCACCTTATAAATAACAATTTGCTATCCCCTACATATCGTGGCTTTTGATGTGGATTCAGCAGCAAAATTACTTTTATCCTTTTTAAATACTATTAATCATAGCAAACAGAAGATTCTTTCCACCACTGCTATTCTCTAGACCTGTCTATAGCCTTTGAAGTCATCTTTCACAGTCTCCTTTTACAAAGCCTGGCTACTATGGATCTGGCACACAACACATTAGAACGATTCAGAAGTTATCTGTCTAATTAATAACAAGCAGTAAAATGGTCCCAAGCAGTTCCTACTTTTCTACCCAATGCTATAGGTGTTCCACAAGGCTCAATGCTTGGACCATTTCTGTTCAGTAGCTTTGTAATTTACATGCATGCCAGAATTCTTAATACGACATTAGTACAGTACACTTATGACTCCACTGTTACCTGTACTGCTAACTCTCTGTCAGTTGCAGCATCCCACATTGGCTTATAGACTTACATCTTTTATTACATGCTACTAAAACTAAACTACTCATATTTGGCTCTGATGAAATCTCAGTTACATCACAAAATAACACCAATTGATCGTCTCCCTTGCAAAAGTTTTAGCTATATTCATAGATCATAAATTATCCTTTAAGAAACATATTGACTATGTAAAATTTAAAAACTCAAAAAAGTTGGGCATGTTATACAAATCAAAACCATACCAAACAGAAACAGCACAACTATATACAACCCAAACTATGTTACTACCTACATTACTTTATATATCCTCTGTCCTTAATAATATTCAAAAAACATGCCTACATAAGCTAGACCAAACATACAATAAAATTGCAAAATATGCTGATAATGTCCCTGGTAAACTCATCATTGTAAAGCACTTCATAAGATTAATTGGCTAGAGCTAAAACACCCTTTAACATTTAACCAGTTAAAAAACACACATAAACTTCTGTAGGCAGTCACCAGATGCTCACCCATCTCTAATGTACTTCTAAAATATATACTTTACAGAGACCTAAGATCTCAGAACGAAAACCTCATAGAAGTTGTCAAATCAAACAACCACTTTGGTGACTTTTTATACTCTGTTCATATAGCCACGATGTAGAATTCCATTCCCTAGACATAAGAATAAAAATAAAACATTTCTGTGCAATTTTAAAACCTAACTAACTTCTACTTGGACCTGTCCTTATATCTGAATTTCATCTGCATCCATCCTATCTCTAACTGCTATCTGTCCTGGTTTCTCCGTCTCTTCCTCTGTCTCCTTTAGTCACTATACTACCTACATTCCTAACCTTATATTTAACTGTTGCCGTTTACTGTCAATATATTGATTTGTAACCTTTACTACTGATATTTTCTTTTTATGTACATACGTATTTTATAAATGCTTTGCATATGATTCAGGAATGCTGATTTTTTTGTGACCTCTGTTGTATAACTGTGGAGCTTTTCTCCCTGAGCCTCCCTTAAAATTGGGCTTTAAGCTTGGCCAGATTATTCCCAGTTAGCAAATGTAAATAAATAAATATTGCTTGCATCATTCATTGTACTAAACCTCCACATTACATTCAGTAAATATGCTGAGTTACATCCTAGGTAGCACCGTTATGCTATTGCTTTATATGTGGGCAAACATAAACAGACTTTGCTGCAGTAAACCGAATATACATCAACTGTAATTTTACTACTGCTGTCACTTTCGACTTGCTTACTGCAAAGATGGTTATTCCATGCCTGTAATCATTGCAAGGTTTTATACTGATAAGCTACAGTTTGATTAGGTTTACTCTCATTTTACTGAATTGCACTCGGTTGAATGATCATGTCATCAACTCACTTCCGTGAAAAGCCAAATTGCCGAATTGTGATATAGCCGAAATACATACCAAATTCAACCTAGGAACAAGCATTAACATGGGTCAAGATGGGGGCGAGATTCGTACGTTGGAAATTTCTGAGGTTGGCATTTTCCAGGTTTGATTTTCAGACTTCGCGCAAAGTGGATTCAACCAAGTGTACTTCAGTAAAATGGTAGTAAACTGTTTGATTATTTTTTTTACTATTGTGGCATCATACAAATAATGTATTTTACTGGCTTATTTTAAATTGCAAAAATGACTGTCATGTTCTGCATTGGTTTTTTTTTCAATTTTTGGTGTAAATTAATTACTGTATTCTGTTAGGTTTGTAAGATTTTTTTTCTCTCTCTCACATTCCACTGAAAACAGGAATCCACAGCTAGAATTTCCTAGCTATCAAATGGTAATACATAAATAGTGTGCGATATTATGGCTTGTTGATGCTGTGTTGTGTCTAGATTAAGCGAAACTCACTGTTTCATTATAAACCTACTGTACTACCTTCAGACAACAGACTCCATAGGCCACTGCAGAGCATCCTTAGCAGTAGTAGTTGCATGAAACATCTCCCAATGAACTGTCTATGCTGTATTTTAACCCACACCACACTCTCTGTTGCCATTCCTTACCCTCTTCTGTATCAATGAAAAACTGAGGTGCATCATCTCCTGTCCTATACCCTAAACATTATCACATAATATTAAGCACCATCCCTGTGACCCCCCTGCTTTAATCAAATACCTTATATTGCTATACCGCCTGGTTTGCTTAAGAAGTTTCATCCATCCAGTCGCCAGTACCTGTTTCACTACACAATATATTCTTTTCCACTCATAATAGTGCCTAATATTTACAAAGACCTGCATATAGACTCACTTTATTGCACTATTGGCCAATCTCACAATCATTGTTTTCACTAGCATAACTTCCTACTGATTCCCTTACATAAAATATTAAGCAAGGTCTAACACATACATAGAACAGCTCCTGTACTGCACAAGTCAAAAACAGATGAAAATATTTTCCTTATTAACAAGATGAAGAAAACTATGTATAGACTCAGCAACATAAGGCAGCGATGTCATCAGTTATTAACTTTTACCAACTATCAGTATACATGAGTCCACTTCAGCTGCCCATAAGGCAAGGATCCTTGGTTTCCTTCTCTTACTGCCCAAGCAGGAACTTCAAGGTAATACATTTCTGTGTAAACTGAGCTCAAATCCATCTGACTTCACCTGTTTCATCTGTCCTAGTTCTGCTGCTGTTGTCTTTGTTGTTATCAGTCCATAAAACTATGTCACACACAAGAAACAGGGTCATGATCAGTCATATACACTGAAATGGAATAATGAGGAACACAGATCAGATGCATCAGTTATGCAGTAATCCTTGTTTCTCTGGCACCCCATCTCCTTCCTTCCTTGTTCCTCTTTGGAATGAATGATTTCCTCCTTACTCCATCCATTATAGCTCCTACACCAGCTCTTGTCTCAGGTACCTGGAGTTATCACCACCATATATTTTCCAGTTCTCTGTCATCTCTGCCTGGATTCCGTCTAATGCACCCTTAGACTGCTCACCACCCATGTAACCTTCCTTTGTTGCCCTTCACTTCTCATAGGATCATAGGAAGTTACTAGGCTATTGGCCCTGAGGCCTTATAAGCCTAGCCAAGAGTTTAGCCCATGTTTAGACAAGTGAGCACCCAAAGCCCTGTCTAGCAGGGACACAGATAGAATCCCAGGGGTGTATTTTCTGTTTCCCATTCAGTTATCCAGGTTGTGCTTAAAAAGGGTTAATGAGGTACTCTGCTTGATGTGGAGAGGGAGTTCTATTCGACAGATGTATGAGTCTCTGGGACACAAATCTGTTCCAGTAACAAGTTCTATGGCTATCACAGACCAGGTTAAGGTCGCGCATGCAGGTTACTCGAGTGGACCTTGACTTGTGGATATGCAGCAGTCCCATCAAGGTGGGGTCTGAGATTGTTTTGCATGCCAGACAGAGGTCACCTCTAAGGCATCTGTATGAAACTGAGTAGAGGGACAGGGCTTTTAGCCTATCTGTGTAGGGTAGATGTTTGAGGCCCTGGATCCTCCTGGTGAGGATCCTCTGTGGTTTCTCCAGCTGCTGCATGTGCTTTGTGAGGTACATGCCAAAGGGGGAAAAAGTTCCACTTGTATCAAGATTATACCAACCCAGACGGGACTCAAACCCACAATCCCTGGCTTAGGGGGCCAATGCCTTACCCATTAGGTCACTGGGGCCTGACTCCACAAGTTAATCCAAATTGCTCCACAACGCTCTAGTGGTGTCTCCTTTCTTCAGGGGGTACAGACCCTGAAACTTTAATCTGACCATTCATACCTTTCAACTATCTAGATTTTTGCCTCATATTGTTGGTCTGTTCCTCATAAAATTTATTTTTTTGGCAAATAATTGAGGTTTGAAATCACTAAATAATAACATATGTTTGAGTTTCAATCTTCACATCTTTCAGAAAATGCATACTAACATGAAATCTTTTATTTAGCAACTTTCTAAGTTTATACATACAATATTTAACTTTTGTCATTATTTGAGGGGGCTTTGCTCCCCCCCCCCATTAATTTTGGCTTTGTCCAGATTTCTTGTGCTAAGAGGTTGAGAGGTTTGCTACCATTATTTTTCACTTCTCTCAATTTTCACTCTGTGTCCTCACTCTACAGTATCTACATGTTCTGGTTTGCACACTGCTACCTGTATATTAGTTTTGGAAGCTCATTGTTCTCCTCTTGACCTCTGTATGTCCTAGTATCACTTTTTTGCCAGAATGCTCACTTGCCACTCATCACATTCCTACAAAACAATACTGCTTCCTCATGTGAACATCAGCTCCAGCTTGATCCTTTCCAAGGCCATCTCAGACTCAGCCTTGATGGAGCTGTTGCATATCCATAAGTCAAACTCCACTCACACAACCCACATACAAGGTCTATCTGGTCTGTGGCATTAATAGAACTTGTTGGTGGGATAGATTTGTGCCCCGACAACTCCCCCATCTGTGGAATAGACTTCCTCTCCATGTCAAGCAGAGTATCTTACTAGCCCTCTTTAAGAGGAACCTGGATGACTGGATGGGAAAAAAGAAAATATACCCCTGGGATCATATTTGTGTCCCTGCTGGACAGGGAAAACAGGTGCTGACTTTGTGGGAACATCTGTGAAATTCTTGGCTAGGCTTATAAGGGCCTCCAGGTCAATAGCCTAGTATCATCCTATGAGTATCATTACAGATGCGGAGCAGGTTAGCGTAATTACTACCCCACTTCCCCACCCCATCATGATGTACCACAGTAGAGAATTATGTCACAACAGTTTTGTTAACTTCTAAGACATCACTCTATAAACCCAAGAAAGTTTTATTTTATAACATAATAAAGCTCTTTGGCTAAATAATTAGGATATTAGGTCAGACGGCTTGTAGGGCTCTACCATGGAGCATTATGTCTCCTTATCAAGATGCAAAACATCACAATTGTAATACTTAAATGAAACAAAAATCATAATGTTAAGAAATCACTATACAAAACAGTGCAAAACAACAGAAAGTCATTTTTGCAGGATCTACACCTCTGATGTGAGGTTCTGGTCTCAGACCCCAAATTCACCTTTCCCTTCTTCCCTGAATCCCAAAACCTCACAACAAGACATGGCAACAGGAACAAAGCAAGACCCAATGTAGAAAGGTATTGAGAGAATATAAATGCTGTTTTAAATATGTGGTACTTCACGATCCGACAACAGAGTGCAGAATCAGCAGTAGTACACCAGGCAACAAATGCATCCTATGTAGACTTCAGCAAAGCATCGGACAAGTAATCATGTATGCGGTAGTGAGCAGATTAGGAAGGCCCCCAAGTGATCATGCATGCGGTAGTGAGCAGATTAGGAAGGCCCCCAAGTGATCATGCATAAGGTAGTGAGCAGATTAGGAAGGCCCTGACAAGCAATCATGCATACAGCAGTGAGCAGATTAGGAAGGCCCTGACAAGTAATCATGCATATGGTAGTGAGCAGATTAGGAAGGCCCTGACAAGTAATCATGCATACAGTAGTGAGCAGATTAGGAAGGCTCTGACAAGTAATCATGCATACGGCAGTGAGCAGATTAGGAAGGCTCTGACAAGTAATCATGCATACAGCAGTGAGCAGATTAGGAAAGCTCTGACAAGTAATCATGCATACGGCAGTGAGCAGATTAGGAAGGCTCTGACAAGTAATCATGCATACAGCAGTGAGCAGATTAGGAAAGCTCTGACAAGTAATCATGCATAAAGTAGTGAGCAGATTAGGAAGGCTTTGAAAGGGTGCTCAGCTAGTAAAATGAGTGCACCACAAGCTAGGCATTAGGATACTGCAGAACACTGCAAATGGAGTCCACTCATTTGGAAAGAGGGGCAGTGCTGACACCATTCTTTTTTTTTTTTTTTTATGCTTTTATAAGATTGCATGCAGAAAGAGTTGAAGGAAACATTTTTCTTTTTTTGCTGGTGACACAAAGTTACATAACAGAGTTGGCTCATAAGAAAGTATCAAAAGGATGAGAAGAGAGCTGCTAAGACTGAGGAATTGTCTAAAAGTTGTTAGCTTAAACTAAATGTAAAAATACAAAGTAATGTACCTCAGACGCAGAAACCAAAGAAAGCAATACACATCTGGATACAAGAAATGACATACAAGGAAGGAAACCTAGAGGAAATTATATCATATTTTTTTAAAAACAAGCACACATTTTGAATTGGCAACAAGGAAGTCCTGGCACAATACCGGAAAACATAGGAGGAATCATCACTATTAGTAAATCTAGAAGGTACTGTTCTCTTTGTACAGAGAGTTAGTAAGATCCCATCTACAATATTGTGTATAGCTATGAAGACTTCATCATTCTGAGACCATATAACAGATACAGGTAGTCCACTGAAGGACAGCAAAAATGAGGAATGATCTGCACTGAAATCATACAAGGACTACAAAAGGCTAACTCATAAAGTCGTCAGCCAAGAAAACTATAGGGAAAGTGGCAGAAACTTTTAGATGTCTTATGGGTGCCGGTAGATTCCAAAAGGTTGCTGGCATTCAGAATTGAGATGTGTGAGAATGTACAGTTGTGTAAAATCTTACCATAATGGTTGATGTCCTTGACTTCACTGCTGCAGTATTCTTAACATATGGGATTCCCTGCCATAGAAGCCCAACGTCTGGACAGTCTACCAAAGACTCCTGTTGCTTTAAAGGTACACCGAACATTATCCAAACGCTCCTTGCATAGCATAGGGCATAAAGGTGACATTCAGGCCTACTATACTCTGACCTAATTGCCCCAGTAGGAACACCAGTTGAAGGAATGCAAGAGGTAATATGTACATTCAGGAAGACAAAGGACTAGGGGAAGGAGGGAGAGAGTAAATATTACAGCAGTGAAGGCAAGGATATCTACTGTTATGGTAAGATTTTCCACAACTGTACTATGTCCTTACATTCACTGCTGCAGTATTCTTAACATATGGGAGAGTGCCAAAGCTCAAGAGGAAACTAGGGAGAGGGAAGAAGCAGAAGAGTCCCCAAAAAAAGCCATGAAGAATGGCACTAGCAAAACCAGCCCTAGCTCTAGAGATACCATCCAGCTTGTAGTGCTTGGTAAAAGTATGCAAAGAGGTCCAGGTACCTGCTTCAAGAATAGAATTAGTATCTAAGCCCTTGAAAAATGCACCAGAAGAAGCCACAGCTCTAGTAGAATGAGCTTTGACTGAAAAGGGAAGGCTCTTGCCATGAAAAGTGTAACAAAAGAAATAGCCTTAGAAATCCAAGAAGAAATAGTTTGCTTGGATATAGTAAGTCCCAAAGATCTAGGATGAAAAGAAACAAATAACTGATTAGATTTCCAATAGCCTTAGTCTTATCCAAATAAACCCTGAGATGCCTATGCACATCCAAAGTATGCAGCACCCTCCCACTGTCAGTTTGCAGAGAGGGGAAAAAGTAAGCAGATTAATAGGCTGATTAAGTGATAACTCATTAACCACCTCAGGCATAAAAGACAAGTTACAGCACAAGGGCACTCTGTCCTCATGAAAGATAAAAAAATGAGGACAAGCCATAAGGATCTGTAACACGAACACCATCTGGCAGAAGTAAAAGCTAACAAAAGAACAGTCTTTCAGGAACAATGTTGCAAGGAAGCTGAAGCAGCAGGCTCAAGATCCCAGGGAGGAGGAACAGGCTTTCTGTGAGGTCTAATATTAAGGACGCCTTTAAGAAATTGTTTCACCTCAAATCTAGAAGCTAAAAGAGGAGTTAAAGACAGACAAGCAGAGATAGCTGATAACCAGGCCTTAACAGAAGAATAGGCCAAACCAGCATTGAGCAACTCACACAAATAAGAGAGAACCAAAGGAACATCTACAGTTAGTGGGTCCAGGTTACGACAGATACACCAAATAGAAAATCTCTTCTATTTAGGTAAGTAGGAATTCCTAGTAGTAGGTTTTCTGGCCTCCTGCAAGACTTGCAGCATGTCCTCAGGAAAAAAGACGTTTATGAGCAATCAAAATCCTATCACCCACGATGTCAGTTGAAACATGGACAGGTGAGGATGGATGAGAGATCCCTTGTCTTGTGAGAGTAGATCCACCCTGTGAGGTAACTTGTGATAACTGCCCCCGGTTAAATGCAGAAGAAGAGGGAACCAGTGCTGTCGTGGCCAAAAGGGAGTCACCAAGAAGATTTTGAGAGCATCCTGTTGAATTTTGAACAGGACATTCGGAATGACAGGAAGGGAAGGGAATGCATAAAGAAACATCCCTTCCAAGAAAATAAGAGGGCGTACACCTTCCAAACCAGTGGACCTGGAACACTGGCACAAAACAGAGGAAGTTGTCTGTACAGAGGGGAGGCAAAAAGATCCACTTGAGGAGTATCCCACTGGTGGATAATGTCCAGAAATGCATCCCTGTGAAGCATCCATTCATGGTACTGAGTTAAGGACCTGCTCAGAGTGTCTTCCACAATGTTCTGACCAGAAGGGATATAAACTTCTTGAGTCAGTTGACACTTGACAGCAAGATTCCATACCAGAAATGCCAACCAGCAAAAATATAACATCTCATTCCTCCCTGTTTATTGATATACCACATCACTCTGGCATTTTCTGTGAACACCTTGAGAGGCCTTCGAGAGAAAAGAGGATGAAAGACCTGAAGAGCCAGCAGAAGAGCTTTCATCACTTTGATATTGATGCGCTCCTTCTGCTGATGAGGCGACCACACCCCCTGAACTTTTAGGGAGCCAAATATCACCCCCTCATCCCATGTCTGAAGTGTCTGTGAAAATTTCTTGAGAGGGAAGAGGGGGATGAAAAGGGATCCCTGGATTCAGAGACAACTTCTGAATCCACCATTGGAGTTCCTTTCTGAGACAAGGAAGAAGAAGAACTACAAAGGCTAGAGCATGTGCATGTTGAAGCCACACTGACTTCAGAAACCACTGAAACATTCTCATGTGAAGTCTGGCCAGAAGAGGCAGTGGAATGGTGAATGACATGAAACCCAGAGCTCTCAAAAAATCCCTGGTGGTAATGGAAGCCAGAGGAAGAAGAGTGTGAAAGAAAGAAATGAGAGTTAAGGCCTTTGGAGGGGGCAGGAAGCCAACATTAGCGCCATCTGAATCCTGCAACCCAGAAAAACATGATCTTGATAAGGAGTTAGAGAAGAATTTTTGAAATTTATAGTGAACCCCAGACTCTGAAGAACAGAAATGACAAAATGAAGATTTTGCAAAAGGGTCTCTGGAGATGATGTCTGAATCAACAAGTAAGGAAATATTTGGATCTCTTGAATCCTGTAAAATGCAATCACAGGAGCAAGGCATTTGGTGACCACCCTTGGTTTAGTAGAAAGGCCAAAGGGCAAAGCAAAGAACTGAAAATGCCAGGAAGCAACAAAGAAACACAAAAACTTCCTGAAAAGAGGATGGATCAGAATATGGAGATAAGCATTCATAAGATCCAGAGACACCATATAGGCCTGAGGGAGCAAGAGAGGAAACAGAATCTGAAGGGACAACATCCAAAAGGAAGGCACTTTTAGAAAAGTGTTTAGATGAGAGAGGTCTAGAATAGGTCTCCAAGTGCCCTCTTTCCTGGGCACTAGAAACAGTCTGGAGTAGAACCATTTCCCCCTTTGGGACACAGGCACCTCTTGAATAGTACCCTGCGTCAAGAGATTTTGAAGAACCTCTGAGAAAAAGGGAAGTTGTTCCTGAGGAGGCTGAGAAATGCCCATAAAAGGAGAACAAGATTTCCACACCATGAATCACTCCTGATGAACGACTGACAAAACCCAAGAATCCTGAGTGATCTGAAGCCAAGCAGGAAGAGAAAGAGCAATGTGGCTG
Source organism: Protopterus annectens (assembly GCF_019279795.1). Classification (NCBI taxonomy): domain Eukaryota; kingdom Metazoa; phylum Chordata; order Ceratodontiformes; family Protopteridae; genus Protopterus; species Protopterus annectens. The sequence goes on from NC_056727.1 coordinate 441,452,146, forward strand.
GGAAGGGATGGATAGTCAAACAGCACCTGGTTTGTCTGGAGAGGAAGGCTTCAGAGTCCCTGAAAACTGACAAGCCTTAGCAGGAGGAGCCCATTTGCCACTTTTCTTACCTTTAGTAGAAGGGCGGGATTGCCTATGAACAAAGGTAGGCTTAGTGGGGTAGTTTATCTGAAATTTAGGCACAGGAGAAACAAACACATATTTAAACTCCAGCAAGGTCTTACCCCTATCCTGAAGGGACTTAAACAAGCCAGCAGCAACTTCCCCAAACAAAAGCTTAGAATCCAGAGGAGCATCCATCAACTTAGCCTTAATATCATCAGGTAGAGGTTAAAACCAAAGCCAAGAATACCTCCCCATCATTGAACCAAAAACAGCAGCACTAGAACAGGCATCTGCCATATCATAACTACATTTAATAGAATGATGAATAACTTGACAGGAAGTCCCTAGCAAGGAAAGAACTGAAGTTTTACCCTTAGAGTCTGGAAAATCAGAAATAAGTTGACAGGCCTGAGAAAGAAGAGCCAACACATACCTAGACATATGGGTCTGATAATTAATAGCCCTAAAAGCTAGGGTAGCACCCTGTCCATAGCTCTGCTGTCTTTACCAGAAAGCAATAAATTGGGAAAGGAAGCAACTGAGATGTTTTATCAGAGGCTACAGACACTACAGAGGGTTCAGCAGCAGGACATGTATACAAAAAATAACAATTCTCAGGCACTCTATAAAACCCATCAGGTTTCTTGGGAGCAGGGGGGAGGAAAATCAAGAGCATGAGAGGCATTGGAAAAAGCATCCAGCAAAGCAACCAAAACAGGAGGAATAGCTGCACGCTTAGCAGATTCCAACTGCAGCAGCTCATGGTACCGCTTAATGGATATTAGAGACCTGAGCACAATCCCACGTAAAAAAAAACATCATCCTAGGGATTGTGTCCTCAAAGGAAATTTCTTCAAATCGTTGGGCCTTTTAAGGAGAGTAGAAGCCAAGGAGAAGCAGGAATCGAACCCCCTTGAGGCGGTTTTAAGGATATTAAAGCAGTAAATAGCCCCTGAGCAAAGGCCTGCCAGTCACTTTATGGATCCCTATGATAAGAAGAAACATGTTTAAGTTTTTGTTTCTTTCTTAAGGGAACGTCCTCTCCAAAAAACTGAGAAGTTCATACACAGGTCGATGGTCAAGAAGCATAGTAGGGACTTCTTCCTCAACTAAAAACAGAGGAACTCCCCTAGGCCCCTCAGAAAAAAGTCAACTGTGGTTCTACCTGAACATCTGAGATGGATGCCTGCAAAGCCTCTTTGGATGTGCTGCCAGCTGGATCCTCACCAGCCTCAAACATGGTCACGGCAGAGAAATCCAACAACACAGCCAGGTGAGCCTCCGTGTTTTTGTAATGACCTTGGGTGAATCACCTGGCACAGGCTGGACAGCGGAAGATTCCAGTTGTACCTTTTCACCTTCTTCTTTCCTAACAGCTGACACTCAGGGCGGGAGATTCCTTACATCGTATCTTTAGTGAGAAGCTTAAAATGCTGATTCTCACAATAAAAGGAAAGGAAAGAAAGTCTACTGCGAAGGGTTTTCAGGACAAATGCCTGACAAATTGAACAAGACGTATGGTGATGAGAAGCTCCTAGACAAATAAGACACTTATTGTGGCAGTCTTTATGGGGAATCTGTTTCACACAGTGACATTTACCGTTCTTGAACAACATTAACCCCAAGGAGCACAAAACAAGACAAGAAAAAACAAAAATCCCAACAGGGTACTTATCCGCAAAGAAGTCAGCAAACAGGTGCATGTAGTCACTGGAGAACAAAAATGCATTCAACTGACAGAAAACAGACACAGGTAAACAGACCAATGGAGAAAAGATACGTTCAGACTAGAGGCAAAGAAGGTCTGACTATGGTAGGCCTGGACGTCACCTTTATGCCCCATACTACACAAGGAGCATTTGGGTGAGATTCGGCGTACCTTTAAAGTGACAGGAGTCTTTGGTAAACTGGCCGGATGCTGGGCTTCTATGGCAGGGAATCCCATATGTTAAGAATACTGCAGCAGTGAATGTAAGGACATCAACAGAGTACAATCTGAAGATTAGATGACTGATTCAAGAGAAGTATGAGGAAGTATTATTTCATAGAAAGGTAATGGGCATTTTGACAGTCTGCTTGAAGAAGTAACAGTAACAGAATTTAAGAGCATTTAGGAAAAACATGAGGCAATTTTATGGGTGGGTGGGGCAGAGGACGGTAATAAACTGTTGGTTAAATGACCACAACAACCAAAAATTGAAAATATATATGCACTTCTATGGCACCTTAAGTAGCTATTACTATTTTTTAATTTTGTTCTAGCCAAAAATGCCTTTTACATGAGGCAGTCATATTGACCTGATTTTGTTTTCTAGGTGGGCCTTCTCTTTCCCACAGTGCAGTTTGTGTTATATTTAAATACACTGCAATAAGTATGTTTGTTACTGCAAAATAGTGCTGATTAAGTTAGATTTTTTTTTTGTGAAATAAATAAAATCACTTAGCTCCTCAGCTCAGTCTGTTTCTGTCATCAGTATCAGATTTTTGCATTTGGATGCAACACTGGCAGGGAAAATAAGCAGCTGTAAATGATCAGACACAGTACACTTAACTCCTCACCACACTTCTTTGTAGCGCTCCCATCCTTACTAACCTTCAGGCATCACAAAAATCAAATCTGAACAATCCTATAACAAAGTTACTAAATTTGCAACAAATATGCCTTTCAGAAACGGGTCTATATTATATAAGCGAATCGCACAAATTGTGAACGCTCATAATATTGAATGTACCGGACCTCAAAGTGCTTTTACTGACATTGCGGTACAGTGAAGAACGGGATATTTGCCTTTTCTTCACTGTAGTGTAATCTCGGAGTTGGAATATATATTTGGCAGGGGGTGTGGGGAGCACAGCCCCCCACAAAAGGAATTTCAAGGTTCAATATTATGAGCGTTCGCAATTTGTGCAATTTGCTCATATGATGTAGACCCTTCAGAACCTAACACTGCATTGCACTAAAAAGACTAAATTGGCAAGAACTATCCCATCAACTAACATATACACAGCTTCTTTCCACCTATAAAATTATCCAGAATCCCTCTGCTTGTCCAGCAATAAATAACATTCTACACAAATATGTTCCTAGTCGGTCATTATGATCTAATGCCCAAATGCTCCTGTCTGTTCACAAACCTATGAAATCTGCTGGGCATTATCTGCACTCATACCATGTTGCTAAGGTCTAGAACTCCTAATCGCTATCCTTCAGGCTTTCTCTCTAAATATACCATAAGCCTATTTTTTCTTTCACTCTGTATTGCAATTCCAATTTGTAAATTTCTCTATAAATTGGCTAAAATTTCTCCAAATATTAAATCATTGTAATATAATTTGTATCTATTCTTAACTAATGTTTTCATATTATGTCTAATTTGGTATAATTATTTAAATTGTATTTGTTTTTGTATTATTTTTTAAGACTATAAAAGTATTGTTGCTAAATTGTTTTGTAATACTTTGGAGCTTTTCTCCCTGGGCCTGTGCTGAAAATGGGCTCCTACCCAGTTGGACCTTCCCAGTAATCAAATGCATCCATCCATCCACAACCTCTTTTTCCCATTTTTGCACATGGGGTCAGGGTGTCATTTCAAGACTGGCAATCATCTAGAGCCATGGTTTACACCACTGGGTGGCTAGCCCTGCCATGATAGTTCTTCCACACCAAACACTTACATGCACACTCACACCTAAGTCCAGTTTAGAGTGTCCAATCCACCTACTGCATGTCTCTGGAGTGTGCGAGAAATTCTAACTGGAGAACCTGTAGGAAACCCACACAAACACAGGGAGGACATACAGACTCCACAGAGAAGTCACCCCAACCAACAATCAAACCAGGGATCCTCTTGCTCTGAGGCAACAACACTATTTACTGCATCACTGTGCTGCCCCAATAATCAAATGTCAAAAAAAATAAATAAATAGTTAAAAATACCTTGCTGCATTTCCTTTGTCAAAAAAAAATTAAAATGTGATTGGTATGATGATGATGTAAGAGCCCTGGAGATCAATCCCTAAAGAAGGTATCATGAACTTTCATTCAAACCCAACATTGTATGCACTAAGGGAACTGTATAGGGCTGAAATACCACAGAAAGGACGACACAGCTAAGTTTTTTTTTTTTTTGTTTTGTTTTGTTTTTCTGTGACAAAGTAGGGGTCACTTGGGGGAGGAATTGCACACTGCAAAAAAAAATTAAATGTTCCATGTAGGGCATAGCTGCCCTCAAGTAGAACCTCTCCAGCTTTAATAGTGTCTTATTTATCAAGGCTGGACTCAAAGAGTAGAGATTTATCAATTCCAGTAGTTTAAAGCCAGATTTGTCATGTTAAGCAAATGCTGTGATTACATTTTAGAATAATAAACTTGGGAGTGTAAGGAAAGGTATTTACAGGTTCATAGGTATATACAATACTAGACCATCAGAGTCTTTATAAGCCTAGCCAAGCAATCCAACCCAATTGTGTCCCCATGCATCATGACACAGATTTGTCAGTTAGTGTAACTGGCAAGTTTTGACTATAATGTACCAGCACTTTATGCAAACAACAAAGTTGACATTACAAAGGAGGTAACAGACCACCCAGGGGTGTTATGAGGCCTGAAGCCACAGGCCCCATTGGACGGTCTGTTACTTCCCTGTAATACCCACCCATAAGGGCATTCTTGCACTCAGAAAATGAGCTATCTTATAAATTATGTATTTGTTTTATTAGTAGTGTATACATTTTATATATTTTTGATGTAAAATAGCTCCTCCACCTAATGTTTTAAAATTGCTGTAGGATATGTAATTGTTGGAGGATGTACTTTACATCCAAAGTATAAGTTATGTAAGGTTTCAATAAAGTCTGCACGCAGACACTCACATACATGAGAGCACACACAAAACATACACACAAGTGCACACACTCACACAGTTATTTGCATGGATATACAGAGGTAAAAAGGCAAAGAGACAGTCTCCTGTACATATAGAGAACTTCAAATGTACACATATATCCGCGCGCACACACACACACAGACACACACCCACACACACACACACACACACACACACACACACACACACACACACACACACACACACACACACAGATGCAGAGGCTCAGACTTACACACACACACACATATATAGCCCCCCCAAAACACACATACATGTTCATGCCATTGTAGCTGTTGCTGCAGTTAATTGTGTTTATTTTACCAAACACGCTAACCACAACTCTAAAAAGGAGAAAGGACACATCAGAGCTTTGTAACTGTACTTGCAGTTACTTTTGTTGAATGAGTTTTATTTTATTGTATTTATTTTTTTATTATTTTTTAACTGTTACTATTATTATTTTTTTATTCACACTTGCTAAACTCAAGTGTTTTAGCTGTACTTAGAGATGTCTTTCCCGTCAGTGCTTCACTCTGGTTTAATATGCAGACAAGAAGCTGCAAACTTGTTTCAATTGGGCAAGGAATGCTTGGAAGTCTTTGACTCAAGAGAAGCTGCATCCTGAACTGTTTCATGTTCTCAGCAAGAAGACAATTTTTCTGTCTAGTAATTGTCATAAGAATTCAATATGCAACTTGCCAAAACAAGAATTTGATTTTCTTTTCTTTCAGATCAGTCTTGCTGTCTTTGCAGCACTTTCTGTTTGACACATTTGTTGTGTGTCTGTCCTCCCAGAAACTAATAAATTATCTAGATATATCACTGCATTCAGTCTTTCAGCAGATTTTATTATTCTTTGGGAAATGAGAAGAAGGTAAAATGTACACCAATGGACAACTTGTTATACACAAACATGCCTCTGTGCATTTTAGTAGCTAGATATTTCTTTGAATTATTATAATAAGCAAACACTAAATCTGTTTTTAAAAACATAGTTCAATCACTCAGTATGGCCATTAAGTCTATGCAACAGATATATTTCTTTATCAGCGGCTTAATTTATATTTAACTTGTAATTTTCGCATACATGAAATGAACTACACTTTACCGCTGAAACAACAGGTTTGTCCTATCCACTGTGCTTCAGTGGGCTGATAATCCTTTATTTTTCTACTTTTCCCAGCTCTTTATCACTTATTTTCCATTATAAGTGGTAGGCCTTGACTGCTACAGAACTTTGGAGAAACATTTGAATACACCAAATTGACAGCTTTCAGAGCACACCATCCAGCGAGTACCTCACAATATTTCACAACATTTTTCTGGCAACTTTACAAAAGTCTTCACTTGTTTTGCACACTTTAGCTCACAAATGTTATCTGCTTCCTGTTTAACACCAGTTTCTGAAAGCAGTTCTTTCTACACAAAGACGGACAATTTCCTTTCATCACAAAGAATACCAGTTGTTAATTTCTGCAGATATAATCTAATCCAATAATGGCAGGCTCCCTGCAGTAAACATTTCAAGTTAAAGTCTTGTCGCTTGCAGTGATTTTTCTTATTTTTTTACTTCCACTGTTTATTGAGTAAAAGTATATCACTGAATAACACTCTGTTCTTTACAATATATGTTTTAAAATGGAGTGACATTGCCTTTGCCTGCAGTGCAAACAGAAACCTCTGTTGCTCAAAGCAGTGTTGCTGCCCTTGCCAATTGCTCAAACACAATAAGGTTTACAAACAGTACAAACACAATAGTCCTTTAAATTTTTTTGCAATCATTATAAAGTGTAAAAGTTTAATGAGAAAAGATCTTCAATGTCAAATGCCACTCTTTAGAATTATTTTAAAATGCAGTATGTTAATTGTCTGTTACTACAAACTACAATGCAAAATGTCATAATTCAATTTGGGACCCTCTTCCCACCAGCTTTCTCAGAATAAGGATTGTTTGTGCACAGCAGCATTGTCTTGGTAACAATGTATATTGTTGAAATAAAAAAGAAGCAGAGTGTTAAATGTTGATCTCTGCAGTTATTTTAAAAAGTTATATTTCACCTTATGTCACAACATCACTCCAATAGTGATTTTTTTTTCAAAAACATTTTTGTTTTCATTACAAACATAAGTAAATGTGCATATAACAAATACAATAAAACAATAACAAAACTATTTACAATATTTACATTCATCCATGATAAACAATAATTTATCCATGAGAAGTTATTAGTAGTTGTTCAAAAGGTTTTCCAATTTTTGCCATGTTATTTTTTATGAGTAATGTTATGAGTTCTGTAACAAATGGTTTGCATTTCTTTTTTACAAACAACTTTTGCTAAATTAATAAAATCTTTAAACATCAAATCTTCTTTACTTTTCCAGTTCAAAGTAATAACTTTTCTGGCAATTGCAAGAACTGACCAGAGTAACTAAATCTGAGATTTAGGTATTACATTAGGTATAAGAACATTGAATAGGATCAGTGAGTTAGAAATATGACAGTTATCAGACCACCCAGTTGGCCTCTAGTAATTCATCGCATTTCCAACATTTACTGTCACTGTTTTTGAGTATAAGATTTATTTTATGTGGAGTATAGAAACTCCTATTCATAAATTTCCATGTATACAATCTCCAATATAATGGAGAAGAGGTACCATGCGTAGAATTCAATAACAATTTTTTGGATTCATCAGATATTTGTTCTCCATTAATCTTTACATAGTAATTCCAAAAATCGGAGTCAATCTTTAGAGTGCCTTCTCTTAGTATCTTATAGTTAGGTGAGATACTTAATTTTTGATTATCTGTCTTTTCAAGACACCTAATAAAAAGTTGGATCAAACTAGGTATAGATTCAATCTCTAGGTTGATTGATACTCTCATTTTGTTTTCTATAAACTGACGTAATGAATATGTAAGCAACCAACTGTCTTGACTATTATCAAAACTACATAAAAGAGAGTTTAGTGGTTTAAATTATTTTCAATAAACTGATGCCAGAATATCAAGTTATTTTCTTTTAATTTTTACATTGCATTGATGTTGAAAGAATCTAGGCAATCAGGGGAGTATGCTATAGGGAATATAAGAAATAGAAATTGTTTAATGTAATTACAATCAATTATATTTTTAAAGTTATTAAATATTTGATTAATGCCATAAGAAAAATTATCAAACTTCTTATTAAATAGATAAAATTCACGTAAAAGCCAACAAAATCTACTTATTCCATATTGTTCCTTAACTTGATTTTCTATAGTTCTGACATCAGTTATATGAATCTCATGTATTGTTTTTCAGCCAGATATATAGATAGGTGTGATCCGATGTAATATTACATTAATTATAACTGATTTGGGATAAAGATCTAAGCTAGGGAATGCTATCCCATTACTGTTCCAAGCTCTAATGTGTCATTTATATGCAATCCTAGGTTTTAAGGGGAACTATAAAAATTTAAGTAGCATGGAATCTAATTTTTTAAATAAGTTTTTGGAAGGGGGTAGTATCAATGACTGTATATAAAACAAACGTTTAGGTAAAATTATCATTTTAATTAAAGAGAGCCTATCCTCCATTGTAAAGAACATTTTATTCCATCTTTTGTTTAATTCACTAATGGTGGTTATTAAATTATTGTAGTTTAGTTTAACAGACTCTTTCAATGTACTCTTTATACTGACACCCAAATATTCTAATTCATCATTCTCCCAATTAAACAGGCTATTCTCTCTTAGGTTTTTGTTGATCTTTTTGTTAATTAGTAATGTTTTGGATTTATTATGATTAACTTAAAGCCCTGAAATTCTTTCAGACTTGCTTAAGGTATTTATACATCATGCAAAGAACCATCTGCATCGCCCAATGTTAACAACATCTTCTTCTTCTTCTTTCGGCTGCTCCCGTTAGGGGTCGCCACAGCAGATCAACTGTTTCCATTTCTTCCTGTCCTCTGCATCTTGCTCTGTCACACCAACCACCTGCATGTCCTCTCTCACCACATCCATAAACCTTATCTTTGGCCTTCTTCTTTTCCTGTTACCTGGCAGCTTCATCCTTAGCATCTTTTTCCCAATATACTCAGCATCCCTCCTCAGCACATGTCCAAACCAATGTAATCTTGCCTCTCTGGCTTTGTCTCCAAACCTTCCAACCTGGGCTGACCCTCTAATATACTTATTCCTAATCCTGTCCATCCTCGTCACACCCAGTGCAAATCTTAAAATCTTCAGCTCTGCCACGTCAAGCTCTGACTCCTGCCTTTTTGTCAGTGACACTGTCTCCAACCCATATAACATAGCTGGTCTCACTACCCTCTTGTAGACCTTCCCTTTCACTCTTACTGGTACTCATCTGTCACAAATCACTCCTGACACTCTTCTCCACCCACTGCATCCAGCCTGTACTCTCTTCTTCACCTCTCTTCCACACTCACCATTACTCTGAACTGCTGATCCCAAGTACTTAAACTCATCCACCTTCACCACCTCTACTCCCTGCATCCTCACCATTCCTCTATCCTCCCTCTCATTCACACACATATATTCTGTCTTAGTCCTGCTGACCTTCATTCCTCTTCTCTCTAGAGCATATCTCCACCTCTCCAGGGTCTCCTCCACCTGTTCTCTACTCTCACTACAGATCACAATGTCATCTGCAAACATCATAGTCCACGGGGACTCCTGTCTGATCTCGTCTGTCAACCTGTCCATCATCATTGCAAATAAGAAAGGGCTCAGAGCTGATCCTTGATGTAATCCCACCTCCACTTTAAACGCATCCGTCACTCCCACTGCAGACCTCACTGCTGTCACACTATCCTTGTACATATCCTGCACCACTCTTACATACTTCTCTGACACCCCGACTTCCTCATAGAATACCACAACTCCTTTCTAGGCACCCTGTCATAGATTCATAGGTTCATACGTTAGTACTAAGCTAACTGCCCTTGTGAGCCATTTTAAGCCTAGCCAATTATCCCTTGTGAGACTCAAACCCTGCACCCTGTGTTTGTAAGGCAAACACTTTAACCATTAGGTCACTCTCCCTCCCTGTCATATGCTTTTTCTAAATCCACAAAGACACAATGCAACTCCTTCTGACCTTCTCTGTATTTCTCCATCAACACTCTCAGAGTAAACATCGTATCTGTAGTGCTCTTTCCTGGCATGAAACCATACTGCTGATCACTAATAATCACCTCCCTCCTTAACCTAACTTCCACTACTCTTTCCCATAACTTCATGCTGTGACTGATCAGTTTAATACCTCTGTACTTACTACAGCTCTGCACATCACCCTTATTCTTAAAAATTGGTACCAAAACACTTTTTCTCCATTCCTCAGGTATCCTCTCACTTTCCAAGATTTCATTAAACAATCTAGTTAAAAATATCATCATCAAATAATTGTGACAATAGTCCTTATTAATTTGAAAGCCTTTTATATTTTGCTTGTTTCTGATATATGTAGCAAAAGGTTCCATTGAAAGAGCAAACAATAATGGTGACAAAGGACAACCTTGTCTAGTTCCCGTGAGGATTTCTAGTGGTGAGGATAGACATGATACGATTTTCACATAAACTTGTGCCCCACTATAAATTTTCTTTAATAAGTTGAGAAAATCTGAGGAGAATTCAAAACCAATCAGAATTCTTTGTAGATAAGACTAATAGAATCAAAAGCCTTTTCTATGTCTAGGCTGATAACAGTTGTTTTTTTGTATTTGCATGCTATGTCTATTAATGATAGTAATTTAATAACATTATCTTGCACTTTTCTATGAAGAATGAACCCTGTTTGATCATTATGTATTATAGCTTCATAGGTAGGTACTAGGCTATTGGCCCTAGGGCCTATAGACGCCTAGCCAAAAAGGTACCCTGGCTTTCGCCACCCAAGAAAATCATTTTCCTGTGCCCCTGTCAAGCAGAGCCACAGAGGTGATCCCCGGGGTGAATTTCCTATTTCCCATCCAATCATCAAAATTTTTCTTGAAGAGTGCTAATGAGGAGCTTTGTTTGATACAGACAGATAATTTGTTCCAGAGTATGGGAAGTCTCTGGGACAGGAATCTATCCCTCCAGCATGTTCTATTTATTGTGGTGACAATGTTTAGGTCCTTAGAGCATGTAGCTCAGAGAGATTGGGATTTCTTTAAGGGAAGCATGTCCAACAGCTCTGGGTATGACATAGCTTTGTATGTTAGGCAATGATCGCCTCTGAGTAGGTGATATGCGACAGAGTAAAGCTGGAGTTTTTTGAGATGGTCTGCGTAGGATATCTGAGGCCAGTAATCCTCTTAGTGAGGTATTTCTGCAGCCAAAATAATTGGCCTTTGCAAGTCTCGAACCCAGGACCCTGCACACCATAACCACAGTGATTTACCACTATACCATATCAGCCATAACAGATTAGATAATATTTTCTTTATCCTATTATCTAATATTGTCATGCAAATTTTATGATCAGTGTTTAGTAACGGATTTGGCCTATATGAATCACAAGATTTGGGGCCCTTACCTTGTTTTAATATGGGGGAGATAATTGCGTATTTCCACGATGGGGCTGTTATACATTTTTGCTTAACCATAATAAAGGCATTCATCATTTTCTTTATTATATATTCAGAAAAAATCTTATATAGTGCAGGAATTATTCCATCCAGTCCTGGAGCTTTATTATCTTTTAAATTTTGTATTTACTCTTTCACTTATGTTAGTGTTATTTGTTTATTTAATATGTTTTGTTGCATTGACACCTTAGTACTTATATTTTCTTGAATAAAAGTATTTATTACATTATCTGTCTCCAAAAGTGGTGTGTTATTATTTATATCTTTATATTAGTTTTTGAACACTTGTAATATGCCCATTAAGTTAGATGTACTCTTAACTGAACCATCACTTTTATATTTAATCTTATTAATAAGATTTTGATTGCTTATTTTTTTAGATCTTACCGCTATTTTATGCAGATATTTGGGATTTACAGCATAAGATTGTAATTTCAATTTTTCGAGGTTTATGGCTACCTTATGATTCAGAACTTCTAAGTATTTTTGATTTAACTTAGTAATTTCATTATGTGCTACTTTGTTATTTGGTTTTGCATTCATTTTTATCTTGTCTATGTTTTTTGTAAGTTTAAAAGTTCTTTGTCCCACTCTCTCCTTTTTTTAATGTACCAAGATTTTATTCTACCATATATATAAACTTTAAAGGTGTGCCATAGTATAGAATCAGTCACTTCACCATTATCATTTGTTTCCATAAACATGTCTATTTCTTTCATTATCCATTACCTAAAGTCATTTAACTTAGTTACGTAAGCAGGAATTCTCTGTAGAAATCTTAAATCATCTGTATGTGTAGTTAATGTAAAGTTTATAGCATTATGGTCTGAAAGTGGACAAGTCATTATAGATATGTCACTTATTTTAGAGTATATATTATTTGATACAAAGACCTTATCAATGTTTGTTTGTGTACCAAACCAATATGAAATTTGAGTATAGAATAAGGATTAATGTTCTCTTAGACCATGTATATCTTTAAGGTTCATCTGGTTTGTAAATTCATTTAACTTCTTGGCTTGAGATGTTAGTTTTATTTTACCATTTTTACAAGTATCATTGCCTGATAATAGGCAGTTAAATTCACCTTTGCTATAATTTCCACTTTTGCATTTAAAGTAATCAGGTCCAGATATTTGTCAACATATTTAGTACTCAGTCCTGGTATCCAGTATGTATTAATCAAAGTATAATACTTCCTACTGATTTCCAAAATAACCATGCTTAGCATCCCAGCTTTATCTGAAATTGTATCTATAATTCTTAGCATAGAGTATTTTTCCATAGAATAAGACTGCCCCTTCTGTTAGTCTTAAAACATGAATCAGCCAGAATGGTATAGCCATTGAATAAGTATTTTTGTAGATCTTTTTTTAATAACACAGAAAAAATAAAATCCACAAAGACCAATGATGGTAGTATAAAACTAAAGCAGCAGATTAATAAAAGGTTAGCACTTTCATGCCCCAAATGAGCACTTCTTTAGACCAATACAAAAAACTTTAAAATACACACTGAATAAATACTGTAATCCAGAACACATGATCAAATGATGTCAGCAATTATTTAAAACTCCTGTTTTGAACCCTGTATTAGATACACTCAGTTGAATGTGTGAGAAAGACGTTTGGGAATATTTTTTAAAAGGACATTAACATAAAAGGTTTTGAAATTTAGGCAAGAATGAAAGGCAAGCTTTGTTAGAGCTACAAATGGAGGAAACTGTTGTATTTCGACCAGCTGACAAAGGAGGATCTCTGGTTATTTTAAACAAAGATTTTTATGCTACACAGATGAGAGATATGCTGAGTGACCGCAATGTGTTTGCTGTTATAGAATCACAAGATGTTCATGAGATTATATGTGAGTTGCATAGAGTTTTAAGAGGATATTTAGCAGCGAATCACATCACCACAGTGGTCAGGAAATCCTTCCACGTGGCACACCTCATCACAAAAGGTTTCTCATCCAGAAAAAAAGATGTCGTTGTTCCCCTCTACTCATCACTCATTAGACCCATTATAGAGTACAATGCCCCTTTTGGTATGTACCTCACAAGACATCTACAACAACTGGAAAGGCCATAGAAATACCTCACAAAGAGGATCACTGGCCTCAAACAGATGCCCTATGCAGACCGTCTCAAAAAACTCCAGCTTTACTCCATCGCATATCGCCTACTCAGCGGCGATCTCTGCCTAACATGCAAAACTATATCAAACCCAGAGCTGATGGACATGCTCCACTTAAAGAAATCCCAATCCCTCTGAGCTACATGCTCTAGGAACTTAAACCTTGTCACCACAATAAACAGAATATGCTGGAGGGATAGATTCCTGTCCCAGAGACTTCCCATACTCTGGAACAGACTACCTACCTATGTCAAACAGAGCTCCTCATTAGCACTCTTCAAGAAAAATCTTGATGATAGGATGGGTAATAAGAAATTCACCCCAGGGATCACTTCTGTGGTTCTGCTTGACAGGGGCACAGGAAAATAATTTTCTTGGGTGGTGAAAGCCAGGGTACCTTTTTGGCTAGGCTTATATAGGCCCTAGGGCCAATAGCCTAGTACCTACCTATGAACCTATGAACCTAAGCTAGCATGATTACAACAGATTTGTTTAATTACTTTAAAGTGTTACTACCTGTGATATCCACATTGAATGAGTTACCCAAACTACATAAGGACATGAGTATACCACCAATGTGCCCTATCATATTAGGTAGAGGATGGGTGACAGAATCCATGTCCATTTATGTAGAAAAAGAGTTAAGAGCATTGGTGAACACTTCAATCACCATTTTACGTGATATGAAACAGTTTTTACAAGAGTTATTCATCTGTGTAGACAGTAGTTGTATAGTAGATAATTTGTTCTTTTTAACCTTGGATGTACAATCACTTTTTACCTGTATACCCAAAAAAGAGGGTTTCACCCTTTTGAGCAGGTATTTGAGGGATGTTAGTAATTTTGGTGAAGCTAAGAGTACATTCATTTGTTAATTGATTAATCTCATTCTTGAACAGAATGGGTTTCTTTTTGATGGGACATACTATTGGCAGAAGCAGGGTGTGGCAATGGGCACACCCTGCACCAATAGTTATGCAAATTTAGTTATGTCACAGTGGGTGTGAGTGAATGTTTTGAATAATACTAGATTTTCAAAATATATTTTTCAAGAGGTTTGTGGACGATCTTTTTCTTTTATGGCAAAGGCCAGAAGTTTTGATTCCTGAATTTGTTGAATATCTTCATACAACAACTTCCTTTCTTAAGTTTACTTATAGATATTCAAATACCAGTATGGACTTTCTTGATGTGGAAGTCTTTAAGTAAGCCAATAAGTTGGTCACTAAATTATATAGGAAGACATGTTGGATAAGTACCACATTGAAGAGGGACAGTATGCATCCAACCAGGGTCTTTAAGAATATGTTAAAGAGTCAAGGGATGAGGGTCT
This sequence comes from Protopterus annectens, assembly GCF_019279795.1. NCBI lineage: Eukaryota > Metazoa > Chordata > Ceratodontiformes > Protopteridae > Protopterus > Protopterus annectens. The sequence continues at coordinate 441,467,185 of NC_056727.1, forward strand.
CATGAATAAACAGTTCGCAAAGTAGATTTGAATCTAGTTTGACTACTCTCACCCAAAAGTTTAGAGACAGAGGTTATAGAGAGGATGAAATTATGACTATGGCCAAGTTTGAGAGACACCTCAGCCAGACCCTATTTTTCTAAGGGACAGATAGCACAGAATCGGACACAGCTAGCTAGAAGCAGCCAGCCTGAGGGAGTGAGGTTCTTGATGCACTACACAAATGATGCTGAAGTTTTCTGTGATATAGTAAAGAATAATTAGGTAATCTTACAAACAGATGATAGGATAAGCAGTGTATTAGGGCCACACCCATGCTTTGTGTTTAAGAATAAGTGTTCTTTGAAATGACTATTATGTTATGATCATGGAATGAATGGGTCCCAACACATACCGGGTAGTAGTGAACCATGTGGAAGCTGTAATTATTGTCAGTATATAGATAAGAATGATATATTTACACATCCCAGTACTAGAATACAATATAGACTCAGGATGAGGGCTACTTGTTCCAGTATTAATGTGGTTTATTTATCCTGCTGTCAAGCATGTTCATGTTTCTATATAGGAAAGACAGTGAGGATGCTGAAAGAAAAGGTGAGGGAACATCTACTTGCTATCAGGAATAAAGATTTTAGGAATGCCCTAGCCAAGCATGTATTTGAGCAGGGTGACACACATGAATTTAAGTTTAGGGTATTGGAAGCACTGGAACAAAGAGCACAAATGTGAGATGTCAATAATATAGTAGAACAGAGGGAGACCAAATGGATAGTGAGATTACAGGCAGATGTACATCCAGTAGTAAATGGTTTTGTGCCTTTAAAGCCTATTTTAAAAGCTCATGATTTGTTTAAATAATTGCTGACATCATTGATCATGTGTTCTGCATTAGAGTATTTATTCAGTGTGTGTTTTAAAGTTTTTTGTATTGGTCTGAAAAAGTGCTCATTTGGGGCATGAAAGCGCTAACCTTTTATTAAACTGCTGCTTCAATTTTATAATGCCTTGGTTGGTCTTTGTGGATTTTATTTTTTCTGTGTTGTTGAAGTTTGTTATTTCCACAGACCTCTTTACAGTGGATTACCTTCTCTTCTTTTTTGGTTTTATCTTTTTTTAATAGATGGGTTTCCTGTAAAAAGATTATCTGGGCTTTATGCATTTTGATATATTTAATCAAAACAACTCTTTTGACATTATTGTTCAAACCATTAATATTTAATGATAAACATTTATAAGCCATTGACTATAATGTGTATGCTATTACTAACTGAAAGACCTTTCTTCTGTGTTGACTTGAAATCTACTGAAAACTTACTTGTCATGGATGCATAACGTGTATTAAGCACTACTTTCAAAAAACAAAACTATTTACAAACACATACATGAAACATAAATTTTCTGGTTTAGTTAAAAATTTAACTAAACCATCCATCCACCACCTTTCCAATACCACATTACACAAATTATCCATTTCTGCTTAGAATATAGTATAAAAACAAAAAAGAAAAGCATTATGAAAGTAACTAAAGAAATCTGAATCCATAAAATATACATTAGAATGAGTGTGTCCAATATATCTGAAGCTATATGAATGTCACATATGATAATAGCACCTCTAATATGTAGATATGCCAGAAATACACATCAGATCAGAGTATGTATAAACATTAGAAGTTGAAGGTTAAGAAGATTGTCATTATTTCCAAGACTTTTCAAGAAATATCAGATAATTTAACTATTTCGTCAGTCATCTATCTAACATTTTATGTATTTATTTTATATATATATATATATATATATAAAAAACACTTATTACAACATAACTATTATATTTTTAATTATACACATATTACTCATATGTATTAACAATATCTATGTTGACATCTTTCATCAGGAAGGGGGGAGAGACAGAGAGAGAGAAAGAGAGAGAGAGAGAGAGAAAGGGGGCCTCACAACCCTCTGTTTAGTTACTAAAGATTTAGTTATATAACATAAGTCTGATGTTAATACGCATAATGAGTTTTCTAATGCAGCTCCTAGTTCACTTGATGTCATTTAGTTACTAATAGTGTCATTCAATCTGCAGAATGTATGGATCTATAAGAGAACATAGGCATTTTCAAAGGAGTTAAACACTTTTATCAGAACTAATTATTTATCATTTAAAGTATCTAGGGAAGGATAATAGAATTTCAAGAGAAAAGAATTCTAAGTACAACCATTTAACAAGTTCAAAAGGTCAAATGATGTCATCACTGTTTTTTCCTCAAGCTGCAGCTTCATAAACTTGTTAAAAAGTATCTAAATAGGCTCATGCACAACAGAAGTTGTCTCTAGTGAAGAAAAATCATTTTTGGCAGGAAATTCAGATCATGAAGCTTTTATAGTTTACAGAAAGAAAAAAAACACTCAAGCTGCCTCGTCAGTGCATGTCATGAATCTCCACAATGAGAATAGTCAAACAGACTACCAGTTTCCTCACAAAATATCATCATGAAAAAATTAACCCTTTCATATAAAAACAGCAATTTAGAAATAACAGCAGCTGCCTCAAATCAGAAATCATATTATAGCATTTCAATCATTCACCCACCAGTTAACCAGGCCAGAGAGAGACAAAAAAAGGAATCTAGTGTACACATATATATATATATATATATATATATATATATATATATATATATATATATATATATATATATATATATATATATATATATATATATGTATATATATATATATGTATATATATATGTATATATATATATATATATATATATATATATATATATACACACGTATGTATGTTTATATATATATATATATATATATATATATATATATATATATATAGTTCCCCTTCAAACCATCGAACGTTTAAAACATCGATGTTCAAATCATCGAGACCAGAACATCAAGTCTGAAAATGTCGAAGGTTTGAAGGGAAGAGAAAGGTAAGTGTAGGTGGGAAAATGTTTGTGTTTTTGCAGGGCATCAAGGTGCCCTGCATACTGTGTGTGTCTATGTGCTATCTGTGTGATGGCCCTACAGATAGGGTATGGAAAATCTCCTGTTTAGCGCTTCTGCATATAGCACTAAACAGGAGATTTCCCTTTACTCCACTGTAGTGCGGTCTCGGAGTTGGAATATTAAAGTAGGGGGGGTGGGGGGCACATACAATTGTTAACATTTATTTTTCTTTTTTTTTTTTTGGTTACACTTGTAGCCTTCAACGTTTCAAAATTCGATGTTCTGGTCTTGATGATCTGAACTTCGATGTTTTGAAATTTCAATGGTTAGAAGTGGAACCATATATATATATATATATATATATATATATATATATATATATATATATATGTGTGTGTGTGTGTGTGTGTATATATATATATATATATATATATATATATATATATATATATATATATATATATGGGTCTACCTGAGATGGTGACAAGCCATTTGATCGACTTTCATTTGGTCGACAATTCATTTGGTCGACAGGCAGATTTGCCCCCCTCCCCAATGTTGTGCGACCCTGGAGTTGATATATATAGTTAGGGGGGGGGCACAGCCCCCCACATAAAACTTCTTGTCAACCAAATGAACTGTCGACCAAATGAGTGTCGATCATATGGCCTGTCGACCATGTGATAGGGATCCATATATATACATATATATATTATATTTAGTTATTTGTAAAACATCATTAATGTACTGTATTAATGTTTAAATGTATCTAAACAAAGAGTCTAAAGCATCTAGTTAGAAACACTAATTAGAAACACCTTGTTACCCACCACTGACCCGCTAGAAAAATGCACTTTGGTATTAAGTCAAATTATACTATTACTGAAGAATTAGAAGACAGACATCATTTGTAGTTATTTAAAAGGGAAAAGTATGTAAAGTATTTATAATGGGGAAAAGAGAGAAAAGGAACATTGGTAACAAAAAAGAATATGAAGAAAGAAGGGAGAGAGAGAGAGAGAGAGTGTGTTATTTAAATACTTAGTACTGTATGTAATTAGAAGAAGTAAATATAGAAAGGAAAAGAGAAAGTTAATAATAAAAATGATTCACATTACCTTACAGCACAGAGACTTTCCAGAATCAAATATATTATGATTCATAAAACAAAGCATTTAAAATCAGAAGGAATTTCTTCATTTCTCCTTTAGTTTTTTAGTTTTGTTTGCTCCTTCCTTCAAAGACCATACATTTTTTCTTGCCTGTCTCTTCAAACTCTGGGATGACCATTCCATGTCATCTATGTCCAACAGTATTTTCTTCTTTTGAATACATTCTACTGCTTCTTGTTGGGAATCAAAGATATTCACTCCTTCTGGCAAGGTGATTTTTATTCTTGCAGGAAAAAGACTTTGAGCTTTAATATTGGCTTTTTTCAAGGACTTAATTAGAGGAACACACTCCTTTTTTCTGGCTATGACTGTAGAGGTGTAGTCATTGTCAAAACAAATACATTTTTCACCCATCTTGATAGGGGAATTAGTCCAAGCTGATTTCAGCACTAAGTCCTTGTCTTGCGAGGAAAGAAATCTAACTATTATAGACGTGGGGTTAGATGAACGTCAGAGATGAAGCTGGATTTGCCAGGGACTGATGAGCCCTCTCAATTCCAAAAGAGAGGGATTCAAGCATGTTTAGTGCTGATGAAAGCCACTTGTTGAGGTATTGAATCATGTTAGCACCCTCTTCTTTCTCAGGAATTCCATATATTCTTATGTTATTCCTCCTTGATCTACTTTCAAGGTCTCCCAGTTTCTCAATCAGCCTGGTGTTTTGTTTCAGAAGAAATTCATTGTGATGTTCATTTTCTGGCACTCTAGTATCTAGGTCAGTTACTGTTTCCTCTAAGGCAAGAATCTGTTCGGATTGTTTTTTTTTTTTACTATTCCATTTAGAAGATCCAGTTGTTTACTGCATTTTTGTTTGATAACATCCATTTTGTTTTCGAATTCGTCCATTTTTAATGACAATTCTTGGATGTTTGTTATCGTAAGATGTAGTTCTTTCTTCACTGCACTCTCCTGCTGTGGGTTCTTTGAGTTTCTCATCTTGAGATCTCCAGTAGAAAACTTCTTGACAGGAATAATTTAAAAATGCTCTTGGCTATGTATTAATTTTTAGAAAATAATAAAGACTCTATGTTAATTTAACTTTTAGTATACTTTTAGTTACATTTTTCTAAAAATTAAAGTATATTTCATGTCAGGATATTAAAATCTAAACAGAGCTATGGATTTCTGCTGCTATCAGACTGGCATCTTGGCCATGTGAAAAAGCTTCTCAGTATACCACTGAGAACATTCTCTACCATTGTCCTTTAATATTAAAATCCCTAAGGCCCAGCAAGCCAACATTTGGCATTTACAAAAACTTGTTTTACTTCTGACTGTATTTATTAAAATATTAAAAATGTCCCAATTTCTTGTAATTATGGCATTTTGCTTCTTTAAAATTACAGTCTTGTGGGCGTGATTCTTATTGTTACAATGACAACAAAATATTTACCTTATCAGCTATTTTACTGAATTTAACTTAATGTACCACAGTAACAGGTATTCTGTACTGCCCCACCGTTGTGCCTGTATGTAATTTCCATAATCAGCACTATTTCAAATGCTCTTGAAGATGTTCAATTTGATTTAAGTAACAACTTTCTTTGATTACAGTTTTATAGGTTTATAGATTATTTATTTATTTTACATTTATTGACTGGGCTAGTCCAACTGGATACATGTCCATTTTCAGTAGAGGCCTAGGGAGAAAATCTCCAAGATTAAACTAATGTAACAGGAATAAAAAGCAATACAGCAACATAAACTAATACATGTTGAAAACGCAAATGCAGTAAAGCTGAAGACTAACATAGTAGAAACTAGCATCAAGGAGTTAAGGCACATAATGCTAAAAAATGATTAAATACAACATTGCTGTAGGCTAGCATAGAAGGAACTAACGTCAGTAGAAAAACATGAATGCAGGTTTTGGCAATGCAGTAGTTCTAGAAGCATATATCTGAGGTATATAGTTTGACATTTGTTTTACAGAAGAGTAGTGAAGAGATGAAAGGGTCTGGCTAATTATTATGCCTATTCAGAAATTTACACATATATAACATAGTTGGCATACATACAAAACAGACAATGAAAGTGCCAGGTGCAGGAGTAGGGGTCTAAAAATGTACCAAAGTAAGTTTCATGTAATAAGAAAGAAAAAAGAAACTAGAATATTAACTAAGAGGAGGCTTTATTTACCCACTAGTGGGTTATAGTAAGGGGGAAAAGTAGTATACTATACAGTTTGTGTTAATCTGGGTTAGTACATGGGCATAGCCATTGTGCTTTAAGGTGTAATTTTAGTTGATGCTTAAAGAGTGGTAATGATGAAAGTAATTGTAGGTTGCTGGGGAGTGTGTTCTAAATCTTACCCACAGATTAGTACTAGGCTAACTGTCCTTGTGAGCCATTTTAAGCCTAGCCAATTACCTCAAGTGAGAATCAAACCCTGCACTTTGTGTCTGTAAGGTAAACACCTTAACCATTATGACAATTTCCCACCCTACAAAATAATCAGCGCTGCCAAGTCTCAAACCCAGGACCCTGTACACTATATTCAGAACAATGTCGTTATCGTTAATGAATCTATGTCCTTAATACTTAATCCAAGCTGGCACCAAATTCACAGTTCATGGCACATTGTTTCAACTAAGCTATGTACTGTGCCACAGTTTCTTCCCACTTCTAGTCACAATTAGTAATATGAAATACTTACACTATTATCAACAAATTAGATTTAAAATGTCCCTTTAAAATTTCAGTGATTTTTATGTAGCTTTTCTCTTTAGGTTTCACCAGCTGGCATAAGTTCCTAAGTAATATGTATGTGGAAGTACTTATAAGTATAAGCAATATCACTATGTGCTTATCATCAGGAATTCCATTCACCATACAATATAGTTTCATAGGTGTGTACTAGGCTAATGGGCCTGGAGCCTTTACAAGCCTAGCCCATAGAAATACCCTGGCATCGTGCCACTTGACATTAGTTCCCATTGCCTCTATCAAGTAGAGCCAGTGCAGTGAACCGCAGGGTGAACTTTCTATTTCACATCCACTCATCAAGATTTCTCTTGAAGAGGGCCAGTGAGGTGCTCTGCTTGACATGTATGGGAAGTCTATTCCAGAGCATGGGCATTCTCTGGGTTATGAACCTGTCCCTCCAGCATGTTCTGTTGATTGAGGTAATAAGGTTGGGGTCTCTGGAGCATGTGGTGTGGAGGGATTTGGATTTCTTTAGATGTAGCATTTCTAACAGAGCTGGGTCAGACATGGCTTTGTAGGTCAAGCAGAGATGATATTAGACAGAGAATAGCTGGAGTTTTTTGAGTCTATCCATGTAGGATATGTGTTTAAGGCCTAGGATCCTCTTTGTGAAGTACTTTTTCTGTCATTTCCAGCTGTTGCATCTGTCTAGTGAGGTACATGACAAACGGGGCATTATACTCGATGATTGGCCTAATGATGGAAGAGTAGAGAGAGATGATGACCTCTTTCTTCCTGGATGCAAACCCCTTGGTAATGAGATGTGCCACATAAAAGGACTTTCCGACCACAGTGGCAATGTGGTGGTCGAATGAGAGGTTGCTGTCAACCTGTGTCCCCAGATCTCTTAAAACACCTTCAGTGTTCAGTGGTCTCCCATCACTGTGGTAATTAGTGGGAAGTGAGTTTTTTTCAAAGGGAATAATTACACATTTTTTTGGCATTAAGCTTAAGGCCATGGTTTTGACACCAGTGAGGCCTTTCTGTAGGATGTCTACATCACTTGGGGAGTTAATAATGGCTCCCATTTTGCAGTCATCTGCGAACTTGGACAACCAGAGTCCCTCCATGTTGGCCTGGATGTCTGAGAAGTAGATGCCAAACAGGCAGGCTGACTTGGAGTCTGCTACTTTCACACTGTGGATTGTATCGGTGAGCCAATTTGAAACCCACCTAGTGATATAGGGGTTGATGCCTAATTTGGTGAGTTTATCAATAATTCCTGAGTGGGGAATGGTACCAAAGGCCTTGACCAGATTGAGGTAGGCTGTATGAACTGCCTTGCCCTCATGCACAGCTCTGGTGACTGACTCAAAGAAGTCAACCAGGTTGAGCAGGCATGATTACCTTTCACAACACCAAATTGCAAGGGATCTAGAGTTTAGAGATTTCCTATATCCTTGTTAATAAGGTCCATGATGATTTACTCCATAGCCTTACATATCAGACTTGTCAGGCTAATGGGGCAATAATTCCCAGGGTCTGTAGTCATTCCCCCTTTATGGAGAGGGATGACTGTAGCAGTGTGCCATTCAGTAGGGACAAAGCCTGAGGTGAGGCTGTGATTGAACAGGGCGCACAGATGTGGTGCCAGTTCACTTTGTAATTCATGTAGAACACATCTAGGGATATTGTTGGGTCCCATGGAAGCTGTATTCCTGGCCTTGGACAATGCAGTTTTAACCTGTGCTGTAGTAATGCTGGGTGCCTGGCATTCCTCCGGTATTGTGATTGGTCCTTTGGGGGGGGGTAAAGTTGGCACTGAGTCTGTCGGCCAGTATTTTGGCAATATCTGTTGGCTCAGTACAGGAGGTACCATTGTGCAGTAACTCAGAGCAAACCTGGGTATTGCCATGGAGATTATTGATATAACTACAGAAGGCTTTGTGGTTGTTTTTAGTGTCTGCTGCAATTCTGCCTTCATAGCTGGTTTCAGAGGTTTTGATGAGGGATCTCAACTTTTTGTTGAGGCTACTAAGGGAGTTTTTCCAGTCTTGGGTCTTCACCTTTTTCTGCAACAGTGTCTTCCTTCTGTTGTAGAGTTTATTAATGGCAGGGGACAACCAGATTGGCTTTCTTTTTTGGGGGGGAGCATCTTGGTTCTGTTGAGTATGGATAGTTCCATGCATTTAAGTATGTGTTCATACAGTGCATTGGTGTATGATTCGGCAGTCATGTATGTATTTTCCATTGACATGGGTGATGTGAAATTAGCCACCTCTGTCTTTAGGAGCCCAAAGTCAAAGTGCTTAGGAACGTGGAGTGAGAGTCTTGGGAGATGGCTGGGGATCTACACCAGGCTACGACCTGAATCGCTGTCTTACCCAATGTTAGTTATACCTGAAGTGTCTCAGATGGGTTATGCTGGGCTACTAGTCTGGAGGTGTGTATATCCTTTATGAATATGGAGACACCACTGCCTTTGAAGCTTCAATCTATATGTTCTGGGCCTGAAAGGTGTGGAATAAGTTATAGCCTGGTAGAGCAGGGGTGCTTTCTGCTGCTTTAAACCAGGTCTCCATTACAGCACAAATGTCGATGTTCTCCATTTTGAGGAGTGCTTCAAGCAAGTGCATCTTGAGAATTAGACTTCTAACATTGAGCAGCATGACCCACAGACTGCATTTATTTATAGTTGTTATGGTGGTAATTTGGTTACTGGTCATTTCTCCTTGTCAACCATGACTGCATAGCTAGTTTACGTTTGTTGATTCTGCCTTCATAAGTATTCATTTAGATGCATAAATACTTTCATTAACTTGCCTGCCATGTTTATCTTATTTTTTTTCTTCTATTACCATGCTGAGAAAGAACATATGACCATCCATGCTCTGAAGGTACAATTTATTATCATAGCAGAGCACAGCTGTATAGATGCATTATATAATGTAGGCTGTCTAACTTTTACAGCAAATCAATGGTGCCAATATTCTGAGAGCAGTGTCAGTGTACCACACTGCTGCATTGAGGTGTCTTGCATTTCCACAGGAAATCAAAGCATTTCCTCTAAATTCTATTCACCGGCTTTAGCAGGGAAAGAACAGCTACTGGGCACAACTGTGTACACTGTATAATATCCTGATGGAGAATTATATGTCTGTTGCTCATGATAAAAATACAAGAGCTTTTCATCTTTTCAATTCTATGAGAATCACTATAGGAACATGCTCTAAATTTATTTCCAAAATACTCTGCCAGTCTGGCATGATCTTAATACTACTATAGTTAAATCATTTGCAGTTCCTTGTATACCATGCCTTACTGCTACCTTGTTATCACCAGCCATGTTTAACGGAGCCAACCACATCTTTTCTGCATTAATGTTAAGACTGGACAATACCCTTTGTGGGTTTAGTACGCTCAGACTTGTTAATGTGTCACAAACCATATCAGCTATGATTAACAAGTTGTTTGAGTGCATCATTATTTTTTTCTGTCTGATTTCATTTTTGTCTTGCATTACCATTCTCAGCTCCAGGATGAAAGGCTAAAATAAATAACATGAGTGAAAATGCTTCCTTGGTATGTCATATTGACCATAAACATAATAATAAAAGCAGTAAAAACAGCTCCCAACTCATCGTAAGAACCTGTAATCCAGGCATACCTGTGCAATATTTCAAAAATGAAGTTACTCTTTGGAAGCTGAAAGTTATTCTTGTATCAGTAATCATCACTACATGTGGGTTGTGGAGAATTACAGTGCACTATGGTGTTACACTGTATCCTGGGATGTTAATCTGTTGCCTGATTTTATCCGTTTCTTTTTTCTTTTTTTGTATTTGTTATCTGGGAAAACTATTTTAGTGGCAACTTTGCACAACTGTCTGGTTATGATATTTTCTCACGGTCACACAATAAGCAGATGGAGACTGAAGGAATCAAACCCAAGACTACAGGATCAAGTTCTGTAGCAGCTCATTGCCCTAATTTTCTGCATAAAACAGGTTAAGACAAAAATGACTACACTATATACACACTAGCTAGTCTGAGGCAGGAGAATTACCATGATTAAACTAGCATACACTTACCAGTGACTCATGACCACTATAGACTGTTGCAAATTACTCAATACTGCCAGGGTATACTAGGACCGAAAATCTTAGAAGCCTCAAACTAACAAATCATAATGGTCCTTCCTATATGGAAGCTGATGATGAATTTAAGGACATCCTATCCCATAATATTAGTGACAGTGTTATTTGTCAAATCCTGAAATGTATCATACCTCATGCTAACTTCCCCATTACACAGTAAAATATCTCATGTCAAAGTGCACACCACCCTCCCCATGATATGCATAAAGACCATCACTGACTGAATCCCAATGGTTAAAAACAGCCAATCAGATTTGTAAGGGAGCTGATGACCCCCCACCTAATTTTTGCAAGGGTGATTCACAGAAGTGCTGGTCCCCTTTACAAATGGTTTAAAATTGCCAGTTTCTTAATGGAATAACATGAACGTATGCAAATTACTTCGTATGACCATCTGTGTGATGTTGTTATACGTTGTCAGTGCTCCCAAACAGGAATGCAGTACCAAAACATGTCCTATCAGTTATTGTAAAATACATGGCTCACACCTTCATTCCACCAATACATCTACACTGGAAGCACATTATGTTTGTAAATAATATATTTTAATGAATAATAAGTGAATTATGTAAAAAGTGTACAATAACAATCATAAAAATGTTTGCAGATTTTGTTTAAAAAATCAAGTTACTAGGCTTTATCAGAGATAAAAGGCCATAGGCATAGTCTAACAATACAGCTATGAAGAAGATTCACTTATTGCCTTAATACTGTTTAGTCTGACCTACTAATTACAAAAAGAAGCTTTGACAACACCCAAATGTGTCAAACCCATGCCTTCTCATCAAAGAACCTTGCTCAACCCCACGCAAGTGAGACTGTGTGCACGGACTGTACCAAATGTATTGTGAAATACCAAAAAAATTCCAGCACCATTCAGGAGGTAGATAGAGTCAAAATTTAATGTGACTAAAGCAACAAAAACAGCATACCGGTTTCAGCCAAAGTTACAGCCTTCTTCAGTGCATTAAATAAATTGAATCCATTACACATTTAAATAGTGTTTAATTAGACCATACTGAAAGCTGATTGGTTTATGCCAAAGTTAACTTAGTTCATTAAGGCCAGGTTTGAACAAAGCCCCTAGTCTAACAATCCAACCAGATTCCTTCTTATTTAATATAGAGTGCCAACCTGCTTTACTGGATTTATGTCCTTGAATTTTGTCAATGATTGTGAATTGGAATTTAGCAGTGACATGGGCCATTGTATGTTTATAAAGAGCATTAGAAATCCTTTTAGTTCTAATATCACTGAGATGTTCACTGATCCAGTGTTTTAATGGCCTAGATGTTTGCTCTACATAAAAAGCCAAGCAAAAACAGGTGGCCAAATAAATGACCCAATCACTGCTGCAGTTGCCAAAGCATCTGATTTCAAAAATATATGGTGTGTTGCTGCTCGTAAATTCCTTGATTTTACATATATGTGTGCAAAAGCTACAGTGACCACAGGAGTTGCTGCCCACTAACTTGTCTCCAAATAAGGTGACCTGTTGTGTGGTAGTGGGTGAAAAGTGTTTGTAGTGGGTTAGATGGGAATTTATAGTACAGCCTCGTCTGTATGAAAAGAGACACTGTGGGGACAGAATTCCAGCTAGTTTCTCATTTGCCAGCAAAATGTTCCAGTGATTATTCACAATATTTCTGAAAGCATCTGTGTTTTATCCAAATGTTGTTACTAAGCGAATGGGTTGGGGAGACTGTGTGTCTTTACCTTCAGGTCCCTTGCCATAAGTTAACAACTTTTTTCTATCCTGTTCAGTGGCAAAAGAGCATGCCCTGTCAATGTTATCTATATGGTAGCACCTATTCAAAAAACACTCTGAAAGATCACTTTTGCTAATGTTATAGGCTACATCAGAGGAACATATATGCTTGATGCATAGAAATAGAGATTTCCGGATGTTTCGGATGATGTGGGAGGGGTGATGACTAGAGACATTTAGTAAGGTGTTAAATTGGGGGAATTTATGGTAAACCTGTGTTTCAAGTGTGTGATCTTATTGTCGTAAAATCTGAACATCCAAGAAAGTAATTACTTTGTGAACATAATTAAGAGTGAAATGAATTCCCCAATTGTTTTAATTTAAATATTCTACAAATTCCTCAGCATAACCAGCATCCCCTCTCCACACCATCCAACAATCATCCAGACAACGTCTCCAGATATCCATGTTATCTAGAAAGATGTTGTGGCTCTCATCATATATTAGTTGTTCCTCGATGTAGCCCATAAACAAGTCTGTATATATAGGAACGAAAGATGCTCCCATGGCCATACCTCTGAGTTGCCAGTAACATCTCCCATGGAAGTAAAAAACATTCTTAGTGAGAACATGTTCAGCTAAACAAACAAGAAGGGTATTGAATCCAGGAGTATATAACTCAGCTTTGTCCAGCCAAAACTGGATGGCTTGTAGTCCTGCCCAATGTGGGATGTTAGTGTATAGGGCAGTAACATACAATGTGCATAGTAGCCAACCTGGTTCCAACTGTGTGTCATTTATGATGTTAAGAAATTGTGTAGTGTCTTTAATTCTGGATCTGACCAGAGGAAGAAGTGGTATAGATATTCACTGAGGAAAGCTGATAATGGTTCCGTCAGAGATCCTCGACCCGAGACAATTGGTCTACCTGGTGGTTTGGTAGGATGTTTATGTATTTTATAAAGCAAGTATAAATATTGTGGCCTGGGATCTTGGACCGTCAATTGATACCCTGTCCTCTGGTCAATGATCCCTTCCTCCTTTGCCAATTTAAGGAAGGCATCAATTTCACATTTGAATCTGAATGTTGGATCAAGGGGCATATGCATGTAGAATTTGTTATTGGACAATTGTCTTGTAGACTCTGTTCCATACATATTCCAGTCCATAATGACTACTGCCCCACCCTTGTCAGCTGGTAATATAACCAGTTCGTGATTATTGCTGAGTTTATGTAAAGCATCCTGTTCTTGTTTGGTGAGATTATGCTTGTTGTTAGTATGCGTGTTCACTGATGTAGCCTATAACATTAGCAAAAGTGATCTTTCAGAGCGTTTTTTGAATAGGGGCTACCATATAGATAACATTGACAGGGCATGCTCTTTTGCCATTGAACAGGATAGAAAAAAGTTGTTAACTTATGGCAAGGGACCTGAAGGTAAAGACACACAGTCTCTCCAACCCATTCGCTTAGTAACAACATTTGGATAAAACACAGATGCTTTCAGAAATATTGTGAATAATCACTGGAACATTTTGCTGGCAAATGAGAAACTAGCTGGAATTCTGTCCCCACAGTGTCTCTTTTCATACAGATGAGGCTGTACTATAAATTCCCATCTAACCCACTACAAACACTTTTCACCCACTACCACACAACAGGTCACCTTATTTGGAGACAAGTTAGTGGGCAGCAACTCCTGCGGTCACTGTAGCTTTTGCACATATATATGTAAAATCAAGGAATTTACGAGCAGCAACACACCATATATTTTTGCAATCAGATGCTTTGGCAACTGCAGCAGTGACTGGGTCATTTATTTGGCCACCTGTTTTTGCTTGGCTTTTTATGTAGAGCAAACATCTAGGCCATTAAAACACTAGATCAGTGAACATCTCAGTGATATTAGAACTAAAAGGATTTCTAATGCTCTTTATAAACATACAATGGCCCATGTCACTGCTAAATTCCAATTCACAATCATTGATAAAATTCAAGGACATAAATCCAGTAAAGCAGGTTGGCACTCTATATTAAATAAGAAGGAATCTGGTTGGATTGTTAGACTAGGGGCTTTGTTCAAACCTGGCCTTAATGAACTAAGTTAACTTTGACATAAACCAATCAGCTTCCAGTATGGTCTAATTAAACACTATTTAAATGTGTAATGGATTAAATTTATTTAATGCACTGAAGAAGGCTGTAAGTTTGGCCGAAACAGGTATGCTGTTTTTGTTGCTTTAGTCACATTAAATTTTGACTCTATCTACCTCCTGAATGGTGCTGGACTTTTTTTGGTGTTTCTCACCAAAGAAACAAACAAAATCAGAAACTCTGGTTAAACAGGTTTGTCAACTATTGTAAACTGAATGCTATACTTAAATCCTCTTCTGCTATGCAGAGGCTATGAAGTGAATTTACACAGTTAATAGCTAGTGTGCTAAAACAGGCTAAAATTAAATGCTAAAAATACAATATTGTTGCATTTAGCAAACAAAGCCTCCACCCAGCTTATAGTATAGAAAAATCTCCAAAATAACGATGATGTAAGAGACCCTGGGACATGGGTAGATAACTCCTTCTCCTTTGACTATCATCATGCAACAGTGGTCAGGAAATCCTTCGGCCTTCCACAGCTGATCAAAAATGGTATTTCCTCTAGATCCAAAATAGTTGTGACTCATGTATTTTCTGTACTGATCAGACCTGTCACAGAATGCAATGCCTCCTTTGGGATGCATCTTGCTAGATATATCAAGTAGTTAGAGAATAGAAAGTTTCCCAACAGAAGAAAAATCATGAGACTACAGGACTTGATCTATCAAGAGAAGCTGGAGTCTTTGTCCCTGTATTCAGTGTCTTACAGACACCTTAGGAATGATCTGTGCCTTGCTTTCTGACTTATTAAGGATCTAGCAATCTAAAACCTCTTCTTTCTCCACAAATCAAACAGTTCTATGAACACTAGAACCAGCAATAGAACCTTGTTTCTGCAAATACACAAATCACGGTTACACAAATCACAGTGGAGAGACAGATTTGTCTTGCAATGACTATCCCTTCTTTAGAACAGACTCCCTTTCCAGATTAAGCAATCTGACAGACTACCTTCCTTTAAGAAGGAATTAGACAATTGAATGGCTATTCATAAATTTACCCCAGGTATGACTAGCCTATAATTCCTTGAAAAAAAGAGGTAAAGACTAAGGCTGGGCATTGGCAAGGTGTAAATGGCCACATGGTCAGTTGCTTTGTATTCTATAATCCATGAACAGTGGCAAATACACAAAGAACACATTATGTTCCAGCCGCATAAGACACCCTTGTATAATGTATAACATCTTTAATATCTACAGCACACATAGTCCTTACTCACTCAATGATGGTAAATAACTCCTCTCCTCACCTTGAAGCAATAACCAGAAGAGTCCAGTTGGAGATCACTATCATAAAATGTTCACTCTTACAAGGTCCAACCCAGTGCAGATTAATGATTCTTTAAGAAATGCAGCTTATCTAACTTATTATCCTGCTACTGGAGTAACACATTGATACGGTGCAGTGTAATTAACACATAGGCTTGTATAACTCCAGCAATACTAGTGTAAAACATAACAGATGTGTCAGCTATCTCATCATACTGCCTATCACCATACTTCACCAGCCAGTCATGGCCATGCAGTCTCATCCCCAAATAACAAACTTGTATTTTACATAGCAGAAAGGCTACTTGTAATATCACCTGTATGCAAATATTTATTTGAGTACAGCTGTCCCCATGTTAAAATGACCACTAACTTTTTGAGACAAATGAAACATTGTGAGTATGTTGGCAGAGGTAATTACATACCCATGTTGTTGATGAGATCTGCCACAGCAGAAGCTAGTCACAGTCTGTGTTGCTCTGTACTCTCCTGAGAAATAATCTATCTTCTTCTTTCAGCTTTTTCCTGGTTAGGGGTTGCCACAGCGGATCATCTGTCCGCTCATGATTGGCAGTGGAGTTTTATAGTGTTAAGTTGCCAGCCCGGCACCCAACCTTCTACAAAAGGCACACACATGCACACACTCACACCTAGGGCCAATTTGGAGTGTCCAATCCACCTACTGCATGTCTTTGGGATGTGGAAGGAAACTGGAGCACCCGGAGAAAACCCACGCTACCACAGGGAGGACATGCAGACTCCACACAGAATGCACCCCAGCCAAGAATCGAACCGGAGAACCTCTTGCTGAGAGGCGGCAACGGAGAAATAATCTATATGGGTCTCAAATAACAACTTTCCTACCTTACACAAACGTGCTTGCACCTTATATAAGGAGTTTATGGAACTGATCCTGTCTATACGTTAGAAATATATGGTGTGGAATTTCAGTTAAAAATACTGTAATCCATGAGACTTCATCCATAAGTGCCATAAATATTTAAAGTCACAAACTTCCATCTGGAAGGTAGGCTGTTGGTTTAACATCTTGTCTAAACGATATTACCTAGCGATATGCTAATTATATTCCAATTGGATTAAATACTGTTTTGTCTGAACCTTTGTGCTTGCATTAATGAGTTCAAAGAGCAAAATGGTGTACATCATCTCATCAAAGATTATACACTGTTTCACAGACATAGTCATCTGCTGTGCTTTGAAGTACTAATGATTTTCTTTTGTTCAGAAAGTGATCATTTTCTGTGTTTGCTTAATATAAGAGCAGTAGCTATAGTTGTAACAGCCATACCTGAAAATTTCACAATTCTCAGATGCACAGCTAGACATACTTTATAAAAATAACACTCCTTTTTGTTATTGCTTTGTTGCAACAATAGAATAAGTGCAATACAGTACCTAGTTCACGTAACCTCATCAGTAAAAGGATATTACAAGAAACATAGAAAATCTGGTTTGTGTACCCTTAGAATGGTAATGTCTGCAACACAAAACATAATGAATGTGAAGAAATGTAAGTGTGCTGTGTGGAAAGGGAGTGAAACAAGAAAGAGATGTGTCTGAAAAGTTCATATACTTTACAGAAACAAACAAGAAACTGGACAGCAGCATGCATAGCTAAAAATAATAATAATAATTATTAAAACCATTATAATTGCAAGGCACAGTGTAGAAACTGATAGCTAACAAGAGGAAAACATCTTGAGAATGCACTGTATGTAAATGGAACAGCTGTGGACTGAATGCAACAGAGGCCAAATGAGTGTTCACCTAACCATGGCCTGGGCATATATATGCATGTGCATATAAAAGTTCAGACACTGCAATAATGGGGAAAAAAGACAAAGAACAAGGTGGCCTGAGCTGCATGTTAGCTTAGGTCATTGCCCCTAATGCATTCAACATTTCTACTTCTCTGTTTCTTGAATAAAAAGCCGTAAGTGTGTGTGTATATGACACTATGCTAAGTATCCTGTTCAACAAACGTCAGAATTCATGAACAAATATGCCTAGGTTGAAATTACTTTTAAATTTGTTGTCTGCATTTTCAATTAGCAAAAATAGTACTGCCAAAACATTAAGACTATCCACTTTATTTTAAGCCATGTTTTGAAAGGTATTCATTGTTGTGAAACTACCAGCTGTTTCATGGTAACTCAGCACTTGCAATTAAGGAAATGGCATATGTTATGTAGATATGCAAGGACTAAGTATCAGTTTCATCATATTCTCACATGTTAACTTCTCTTTAAGGACAGCATTTACAGGCATACAATATTATTATTATGATTATTATTATTATTATTATTATTGTTGTTGTTTTGTTATTATTATTATTATTAATATATCTGCAACAAAGAAAGAACATTATCTACACGCCTTGTTCACGGTACTCACTGAGGTGTATTGCATACAGATTTTACACTGTGATCAGTCTGTTGCAAGTACTTCCAGAGCAGCAGCACATCTGCAGTGTAATTTCTCTGATAGCAAGTCCCTTTCATGAATGAACATTACTGCTAAATTATGAAAACAAAATGATGTGCAGATGTTCTCCATTTTCAGTTTAACTTAGCTCTGGAATACTAGCTTTCTGCAGCAATCATTAATGACACCCGAGTTCCTTTGTGTTTTTAATCAGGTTTCTCTTCCTATGTGAAGGTATGTGCACAATCACAAATATTCTGATTAGAATAAACTTTACTTTTTCTTTTCCTGCATGCCCATTGAGAACATCATTGAATCATCACATTTATACTGAGCCTATGCCAGAGATATTAGTATATAATGACATCCTTTGACCTCATTATTTCTTAAAACTCAGTCACCAATGTCCAGTGGCACCTTGTATTTCTCCATACCCTGTGCAAAGCCACCAGCTCGCTGTGACACATTTACTGTCATATACATTGACCTGATGGTCTCTTGTCAGCAGTAACCCACAGCTTTCCCTGTTTCTCTTTTATACTCTCATCACTTTTCTAAACTTGATTCTTCTGTCCAATAAAAGTTTCCCTCATCTTCCTATTAAGGTAATTACTCACTGCTTTCCAGCCAATTCCATTCTGATACCTTGGCCACCCAGTTCATTATGCCCAATGACCCCTTCTACTTCTCTTGTGCTAGGCAGTTACTGTCACTGACACACATTTGTATCAGCATGCATCAGTATGTATGGTATTCCTGTGAGATCTGTCTCTTCCTATTTGTTTATTTTTGCTTATTTCTTCAGTGGGAGGTCCAACTAGGCAGCTCCCTGCAACAGTGGAGGCCTAGGGTGAAAAGATCCAGACAAATAAGGTTTAGAACAAAAAGTGTACTATATAAACATAATTCTCACAAACAAAGAAATGAGGGTATAAGAAGGTATGTGCACAGAGTGCTATGATATTGAAGAAGGCAGTTACATGTGCCAACAGTAATTAAGAGATTAAGAAATTTGCATACACACAATTTATGCTTTGTGATTTACTTAATTTGGTACATCATGTATGATGTATGACCTAAGCCAAAAACAAAAGCAGCAGTGTGATGTGCAGTAGGCACATTATTACACTTGGATGTCATACTTAACATACCATGTGCATCAATATTAAACCTGTTGTTCTATTTGTTAAATGCAAGCAAATAAAAGAATGAAATGCATGCCCAGTGGCTGCAGTGTAGGGATACAGAACACATCTAGAGTAATATACAATGGTTACAATTATGGTGCAGTCAGCTACAGGATGAGATCTGATGTAGTAAAAGCAAGCTAGAAGAGTTTTAGGTAATCTGTTCTGGTATTGATTAGATCTTATGGAAAAGGATATGAATAGCAATGAAATGCATATGAGTGTTAGAATTCTAAAGTATGGCAGAAAAGTGGAGGGGTGAGGAGAGCATTGGTACCACCTTATAACAACCATTTCCTGGTGGCCAGTGGTTTATATCCTTATCTGTTCTACTCTGTGTTCTCATCCTGAAAGAAGGCAATCCTAGAGTTAGACAACATCCCATAGTGGCCCATTTTCTAGTAAGTGATCCTGGTAACCAGTGACAATACTGACGTTTTGAGCTTGAAACAAGTGAGACTTGGTATCCTTAAACTTTCTCTGATTCATGCCGTACTAAACATAGTACCAGGTCCAAAGGCCACAATCCCTCCTGTCCAATAAGAAGCAAACCATGGTATTCAGTGAATGCTCTAAATCTTTTTTTGTATAGCAGCTGGTCCTAGAGTCCAATAACACCCCCCACTACTCAGCCACCATTTTACCCATTTAAATAACAATACCAAAGCACCAGTAATAGTATGTGTACCAAATAACAAACAGCCAGCAACAAGTGCCATCAGTAATGTTCTCCCAAACAATTGTAGTTTATTTAACAAATACAAACTATAGCTATTTTGTCTTGTAAAGTCTAAGACTCTGTCACAACTTAAACTTCCAAGACTGGGTGGGTGATTTAAAACTATCCATGAGTCATATGACCAATGAATGATCATGTATGATCTGCCTATTTAAACAGCCAAATAATGTACATGTTAGAAAGATAACTGAGAAAACAGAAACATAAGTTAATAAAATAGTATATGTCCAAAAACTGGTATAAATTAGCAATAACAATCCATCAATATTTTTATTAATTTTAAAAATTATTTCAAAATAAATATAGTAATATAAATATATGTTGACAAATAATACATAAGAACTTCATAATTTGCTGCTCTTAAATACAGGACACTATTAAGTGAAGTTCTGTAATTTAGACCTGGGGAGTTGTGGTGTCTTAAGTGCAACTACCACATCATTTCTTTTTGCTCAAGAATGGTATTCTGGGGTGTGGCCAAGATGAGCACTGAGTAACAGCACTTTATCTCTTGTCTGCCTTTTCAGAATATCTATGACAGGATTTTCTGAATTTATCTATCCTAATGTTGTTTTGTTTTTTTACATATTTGGAATCTACTAATCATCCTCTAGGATAGTATATAAAATTTTCTATAATTTTTATATCTTTCCTGTCAGAAAGTATTAGAGAAATTTTTTTGACACCAGGCTACAGAATGAGCTTCTCCAAAACTACTCTCCAAGAAACAACTATTAAGAAGGAACTTCAATCACTATTATCTAATATTCAAGAATTGACAACAAAAATTGATAGAATGGATGTAAAACTGGACAATTTCAAAGAAGAATATTCCCAACAAATGGAAATGTTACATGAAGACTTCAAACAACAAAAGAGACAGATTACAGGAATAGAAACTTTACTGAATGATATGGACACTAGAATTCAAGAAGGTGAGCATGATATAGACTGTCTCTTAAAACAAAAAACTCTTTTACAAACAAAAGCTGATGTTCTAGAGAATAGATCAAGACGAAATAATATTAGGGTCTTTGGACTACCTGATAATGTTGAAGAAGGTAATATGGAAAAATTCTTAACTTCTTGGCTTCCTCAGGTATTACAGTATCCTGAAGCTCTCTCATATGGGATAGAGAAAGCCCACAGGTTCTTGTCTTCTTCAAAAAAAGGTAAAACCAACTCTACTAAATCTGTTATAATGAAGTTTCTATCATCACATGATAAGGAGATAGTGCTAAAGACTGCATGGGCTAAATCTCCTATTAAATATAAAGAAACTGTCATACGCTTTGATAATGATTACTCATCTTCTATAATAGCCAAAAGAAAACTTTTCCTGCCAATGCTTAAAGAACTAAAAAAAGCCCAAATAAAATCTCAACTATTATTTCCAGCCAGATTAAAAATATTTCTTCAAGATGATCAAAAAATATTTGATGACATAGAAATTGCCACCACTTTTATCAAAACAAGAAAACTGCTTGATAAAATAGAGGATATGGATTGGGCAAATGCCAGTCTTAAAAGGAATGCTGCCAACAGTTCCTGGAAGATCTCTGAACATAATAAGAAGCTCAAGAATAAGTGATTAATTAAAACATTTTACACTGGCTTTCTTGTATTCAAGATTTATTACAGACCCCAGAAGTTGGGGAGATGGAAATGGTTCAACAAGTGAGTTTTTATTGTTTAAATCTTTTTTTTTCAATGGTACATAGCTGTTTCAATGGCATTTTTATACTTTATTAAATGTGGCTTGATAACTATAGCAAGTAAATGCTACTTAATTTATTTATTATTCTCTAGTTTTATTTGCTGATTGTTATTATAGATGCTCCATATGACTGGGGAATGAATTATGTGGTGTCTTGGGGACTAAAACAAGTACGGACTTAAAGATGGTAAAACAAGGGTCTTTGGTACTGTAGAAATGGTTTTCTTTATTATTTCTGTTACCTTTTCTCTATTTGAAAATAAACTTTTGATATATATTATTGATGTGATGTTACTTTGTTAATAATATTTTTTTTGTTGTCCTGGTAGTGGGATTCATTGGTGGTTGTGGTGATAGATATTGGAAATACTTTTTGGTATACTGATATAACTTGGTTTTGACCTTGGTGTTTGATTAAAACTGGGACTGTATAAATGTGATGTTAAATGGATGGTTTCTATGTAGTTAATGGTAGAAAGATTCCTTGATTATCGGATTATAGAATAGTTTTAATTTTGTTAGTATTTGTTGTAGAGAAGTGGAGGGTTTGCTTTTGGTTGATAAATCCGTGGTGATCTGGTGGTTTGTTGGGTTTGAGAGATGGAATTTGTCATGCTTATTGTATTGAATGTCAGCTCTCTCCCTCTCTTTCTATTTTTTGTGTGGTTTGTTTTGTCCCGGAGTGGCCACGAGGTAATCAGCCGCTTTGGTAGTAAAAAGCTGCTTATGATTTCCCTCCTGAGCCTCGTGGATTTGACTTGAAAAACTAATCTGTGATGCAGTCGCACTACGGCTGGTAGATGTGAAGACAGAAAAGAGTGTTGTTTCCATGGAGACGTATACTATATGAACTCTGTGCTGAAGAACTTCGCAACATAAAATAACAGCCTAAATAGTTAGTCTCTAATGCCATCTACAGGAGAAAAGGAAGAAATGCAGTTAAGTGATCTGCATAGCATGACTATACTGATAAAACATTTACTGACATTCATGAACATTTAGTTCTGATATATTTAAACTCTTGTATTTTTATACATATCTTCATAGTTTGTGTTTACTTAAATAGAGCATTCTCTGCATTATATAACAAACATATAAATGTCTAGTAACATCAAATATGGGAGGTTGGCATAATGGTTAAGGTGTTCACCTTACAAACACAAGGTGCAGGGTTTGATTCTCCCAGGGTACAGTTTGAATAGGCTTATATAGGCCCTAGGGCCAATAGCCTAGTACCTACCTATAATAATTTTCTTGGGTGGAAAAAGTTAGGGTACCATTTGGCTAGGCGTATATAGGCCCTAGGGCCAATAGCCTAGTACCTACATATGAACCTATGAACTAAAATGCTGTAAAATCATTACATGAGACCTGTACTGAATTTTATATTATTCTTACAGAAGTTAGAAGTCAGATTTGGGAATAGTTCTAATGATTCTGTAAAAACCCACCTTTTGAAAAAAAAAATGAAATGGATGTTAAATATCTGAATGCAAGTCATTTATTGCACACAGTGTAGGGTGACCTGAGATGCAGCTGTATGCTTTTACAGGTTGCAGCAACATAGTCTTCTTTAGGTAATTTCACTTCTGGTATATTAATTAATGTTTTGCTGTATTCTGCGGGAGATGGAGACTAAGTGAGGTTAGGAGAGATTTAAAAAAAAAAAGTTAATTTCCTGGAAAAGTTCTCTCTTCCCTTATGGTCAACTCCCAGTCCTGGACCATCCTCTACTGGTCACAAACATATGCTGCATTCCTTCGTAGAAAATATAGAGGAATATGGTAGGAGTTCACTTTTATGGCAGGGAAGCTATTAGTCAGGATTTATTATGTCCTTGCTCTGAGTTGTATGGAGATGGGGTGGTGGTATTACTAGTTATTGGCTCAATGGACAAATAGATGGGCTTGTAGAATGTCCATGTGATTGAATTACCTCCTCAACACTGACTACACACTTAGACTATTGCTAAAGAACACCTACCATTTTTGACACTCATTTAGATGTTTTCAGAAAGCATTTAAATAACAGATTTCTTTCTTTTATATTAAAGTCCTTTGAAAATCATATATATTCTTGGACTCTAGAAGTACATTTGTTTAACATGGTCAGTTTGTGAAAGTAAGTTTATTATTTTCAGCTCATAATGTTAAGCTATCAGGTGTCAAAACACAGGTCCAGCTGTCAGAAAAGGAACTCTTTCTGTACTTTATATTCATCACTATAGAAAAATATACATATGAACATTCACAACTGTGTCTTAGTAGACAAGGAAATGAATTCATGAATGTAAATATAGACAAGATATTTACTTTTCCTTAAAGCTGGTTTTAGGAATAGTCCAAGAAATCTTGACTTTACCAGAGTCTCACAGTAAGGATCAAAAGTATTTCAGGGTATAGCTTGCTTACGGACCATTATAGCAATTTACTGCAAGTGAATTAGTTATGTTTTCTATCTTAGTAGAACCCTACTTACCTTGGTGGGAGGACGAAGTTTGGTAATTCATACTTTTTCAAGCTAGAAGTATCTAAAGGCCATACAGATTGAAATTCGTTACCTATGAATACAACTTAAACATTTCATGTAAAATGAAGGACCAGGTGCTTATGTTAATGGAAACAAAATATCCTGAAAACACTTTGGTGTTGGTTCACTGTAGGATGGCTGCATATATATTACATTCTAGTTATCTTAAATAACAGATTTTTTTTTTTTTAAATCCATCATTTTGTTATGATTTTTATTTTATATTTAAAACATATGGTTGGTCCTTATGATATTTTAAACTCAATCTGATTTACATAAAGAGGAATCTTTACAATACATCTTTATTATATATATAATTTATGATGACTTGAAGTGATATTAAAAATATATAACATCATAAAATCTAAATGAAACAGTTACATTTGATATATTTTACTATGTTACTTGAATGATTACATACAAATGTTATGGAAGTATTTTATTTCATAATCTTTCTTTTTTAGTCAAATATACTGCCTAATAATGCAAAGGTATGCAACAATAGATATTTAGGCGGGGATGAGAAGACTGTTGTTACCAGTTAGATGGTCAATTTGAGTGACAGATGTCACTCAAATTAGGAGTTTTCAACTCCGGGAGGGTTTAGAGAGTGTTTATGTTATTAGTAAATGTAAATTTCTGTTAATAGTTATAATGATGTTCACTAAGTCTCACAAAATTGAATATGATATGAACATATGTTATTGGGAAAAAGTTTTATGTGGTTCATATGTAACTTATAATTGTATTCCTTATAGTCAATTTCTATTGTGTTCTAAAACATGGAAAAAAGGGAAAATTAGTCAACAAGTAATATTCAGAAATATAAACATTTTATGGCATCTTTAAAGTGTATATCATTAAACATTAATGGATTAAACCTAACAAGAGAAGATCTTTGAATAAATATCTTAAACTACATAACTCTCAGCTAATATTTCTCCAAGAAACTCATCTATTAACTGAAGATGTTACAAAATTGGATACCAAATCTTACAAACTTTTGATTAGCTCTGAGCATACACAAAAAAGAGGAGTGGCCATACTATGGAAAAATACATTACCTATGCCTAAAATAATTGATACATATAAAGATAATAAAGGGATGTTATCTTTAGTTGTTACAGAATATAATAACAACATTTTCACTTTAATAAATATATATTTGATACCTGGCATTGGACTTACAACAGTAAAACAACATATAGATGATATAGTACAGTTTTCTAAGGGCAATATTATTCTTGCTGGAGATTTTAATTGTATCTCAGATATAAAAGATTCTAGTACTAATGGCAAAAGGAAAATTCCAGCAATAGCCAAAATATTAAACAAATTTTCGGATTCATATATGCTGAAGGATAGTAACAATTTTGCAGATGTTAAATCATTCTTTTTACATTCTACTCACATAGACATAATTCATATTCAAGAATAGATAGGGTGTTTATTTCTAATAACCTAACTGACTCCCTATTAAACTCAAAGGTGATTTCATGTTCTCTTTCAGACCATAATTCCATAACATTTGATTTTATAATAAATTCCACATTTAATGTTCAAATTAAAAGGATACCCGCATATATAACTAAACTAAAATACTTCACTAATTGTATCTCTATAGAAGTACAGAATTTTATTGAACTTAATAACACACAGGAAACTTCTGAAATATATATCTGGGATTCTCTAAAAGCTTACCTATATGGTAACATTATTGATTGGTATAAAAAAAAAGAATCTTATGGGATAAAGAACTCAAAGATATACAATCAAAGCTAGATAGCTTAAGACTTGATGTTTCAAGAAATTTAGAAAACAAATCTAAAATAAGTGAAATAAATACTTTGAACAATAAGTATTTAGAAGTATTAAATCATAAAACTATGATTAATTTGGAGAAATATAAACTTGTGGATGTTTCTATAAATACTAGATCTATGAATATTCCTGCTAACAAAACTAAAAGGTTAAATAAGTGAAATCAAATTAATGAAATATATTCTCCAACAAAAAGAAAAATGGTTTCTGGTTTATCTAATATATTAAACGAGTTTAGAGAATTTTTCTTAAAAATAAATCAGTCTAATACTATCATTAATGATACAAGAGATATTCAATCATTTATCAATAGTAACATAAAGAATAGATTATCAGGTGCACAAATAAAGCTAATAGATAAACAAATATCTTTTAAAGATATACAAGATCAAATTACTAAACTTAAGCAAAATAAAGCTCCAGGTAATGATGGTATAATTTCTGAAATCTACAAAATTTTACCTACCAAAGCTTTAACTTTGTTACACACAGTATTCAATATAGCCCAAAATAAAAACATTATACTCCCTTCTTGGAAATATGCCTTTATTTCTCCTATAATAAAGCCTGACAAATCCCTACAAAATGTTCTTCATATAGGCCCATTTCATTGCTAAATACAGACTATAAAATGTTTATGCCCATTTATGCTGACAGACTTAAAAATGTTTTACCTTCCCTGGTAGACATGGACCAAACAGGCTTCATAATCAATAGAACTTCCTATGATAACATCAAAAGAACAATAACTTTAATTGAATCAGTGAAAATCTTAAGAAATAATGTAACTCTAATCAGTTTAGATATCAACTGTGCTTTTGACTCGGTTAATTGGGATTATCTTTTCATTTTATTGAATGAGTTGAATTATTCTAATAGTTTTATTAATCTTATCACTCAATTATATAATGGAAGTCAAGCCTATATAAAAATTGGTAAAAATGTATTCCAGAACATACCTATTGTAAAAGAAACCAGACAAGGTAGCCCTTTATCTCTTCTTTTATTCACATTAATTATGGAACCTTGGGCAAACTTAATAAGAGATAATTGCAGTATACAAGGTTATAGACTAAACTCCAATGAAACATCAAAAATTCAAATGTTTGCTGATGATGTATTAATTACTCTTGCTGGTACTAATCCTACTTTACAAGAATTGTTCAAAAACATGGATATATTTCAAAAAGTTTTTCTGGTCTTTATTACACACAGTATTCAATATAGCCCAAAATAAAAACATTATACCCCCTTCTTGGAAATATACCTTTATTTCTCCTATAATAAAGCCTGACAAATCCCTACAAAATGTTTTTCATATAGGCCCATTTAATTGCTAAATACAGACTATAAAATGTTTATGTCCATTTATGCTGACAGACTTAAAAATGTTTTACCTTCCCTGGTAGACATGGACCAAACAGGCTTCATAATCAATAGAACTTCCTACGATAACATCAAAAGAACAATAACTTTAATTGAATCAGTGAAAATCTTAAGAAATAATGTAACTCTAATCAGTTTAGATATCAACTGTGCTTTTGACTCGGTTAATTGGGATTATCTTTTCATTTTATTGAATGAGTTGAATTATTCTAATAGTTTTATTAATCTTATCACTCAATTATATAATGGAAGTCAAGCCTATATAAAATTGGTAAAAATGTATCCCAGAACATACCTATTGTAAAAGAAACCAGACAAGGTAGCCCTTTATCTCCTCTTTTATTCACATTAATTATGGAACCTTGGGCAAACTTAATAAGAGATAATAGCAGTATACAAGGTTATAGACTAAACTCCAATAAAACATCAAAAATTCAAATGCTTGCTGATGATGTATTAATTACTCTTGCTGGTACTAATCCTACTTTACAAGAATTGTTCAAAAACATGGATATATTTCAAAAAGTTTTTCTGGTCTTACTTTTAATAACAGTAAAACCCAAATTCTTTTAATTAGTTGAAAAAGTTATACTGTACAAGATGAATATAAAAAAATATATACCTCAATCCCAACAAATTACATATTTAGGTATAACTATAACCACTAATATTAAAGGTATTTTACAAATAAATTATATAGAGAGTTTAATAAGTAAATGGAACAAAATTCTATTCACAACAGATGAAAAACTTTCCATTATAAA
Source organism: Protopterus annectens (assembly GCF_019279795.1). Taxonomy (NCBI): domain Eukaryota; kingdom Metazoa; phylum Chordata; order Ceratodontiformes; family Protopteridae; genus Protopterus; species Protopterus annectens. The sequence goes on from NC_056727.1 coordinate 441,495,855, forward strand.
GATGATATTGCTTCCCACAATTTTGTACATAATACAATCTATATCTATTCCCCCTACAAACTCTTTAATAAAAAAAAATTAACACATTGATTAAAAAAAATTATGGCATCCAATAAAACCTAGAATTGCATTATCTTATATGTATAGTTATGGAAAATGGAGGCATATCCTTACCAAATTTAGAAATTTGCTCAGTCTCATCAGTAATTAAGACAACTGTCTATCTTATAGATGGAGAATATTGATATTATACTTAATTTATCTCAGAATACTAAAAATAAAGTTAATACTCATTTATTTATTTATTTATTTTATTTATTTAAAATTTGTTAACCAGGAAAGTCTGAATTGGAATGAAGCCAATTTTCAGCAGAGGCCCAGGGAGAAACACTCCAGATGCATGCCTTTCTACATGGGAGGAAACCGGAGTCCCCGGAGGAAACCCACATGAATGCAGGGAGGACATGCAGACTCTACACAGAAGGCACCCCAGCCGAGAATCAAACCAGAAAACCTCTTGCTATGAGGCAACAATTCTACTGCTGCACCACTGCACCATCCAATCTACCAAAACTAGTAAATAATTCATTTATATGGTATTTAAAGGACTACTTTTTCAATTACTCCACTCAGACATTTAAATCTTCTTATGTAGTTTTAATTCTAAAGGCCTTTAACAAATATATATTTAGGTTTAGAATGTTTGAGAATTGGTTGTTTCTCATCTTTCCTATTGCCTATATACAAGGGACATTATCTACAGATTATTCTAAAATTAAAAGATATCTGCGACTAAACCCGGTAACAATAAAGGCTCTCCTCCGTATACAAAAGGCAATAGTAGTTATATTCTCTACGATATTTCTGGACACAGGCAATAAATCCAATAAGACGAAGATATAAATGCAGTTTATTAACGTAACATAAACACAACCAGATTAAGCGCTTTCATCTCCTTCACAGAGACTTCATCAGAATCTGTCTTTGTACAAAACGAACAACACTTAAATACCATTCTAATATCAATCATTAATTCCCCATTGGCTGGCCATTTTATTGCTACAATTTTTAACCATTACTGGTGCAGTGTAAAAACAATATATGCATACTACAATAGAATGCATATACAAGGCAAGAAAACTATACTTTATATATACAAACTGGAAATATGTACAAACTAATATTATATTTTTTAAAATATATTTCTTGTATTTTTTTATTATATAAATTGTGTTTTGTTTCATGTGGATAGAAACAATGTATCTATTACAATTAAATATGTGTGTGTGTAGCATCTGACACCCTTGAATTTGTACCAGTTACAACTATTAAAATGTTTTAAAATATTTTAAAATTCATATAAGTATTTAAATAATTACAAATAATATTCATAAAATTAATAGAATATCAACAGATACTAAGCATACATAAAAAATGTATGTATATGTTGCTAAAAATACATATTTTAAAAAAACACATATGTAAAAAACATATATAAAGGGGAACTGGAAATATTTTTTGAAGTTGATCTAAACATGAAAAATTTAAACTGGACTTACAATAACTTATTGGAAAAATATAAGGGAATGACTGGCTGTTGCAAAAACTGAATTTTGTGTATGTATAAGCTGGACTATGAATATCAGGGAAGTCTTGGGTGTTAAGGCATTAATAACCTTAATATTAGTGTTCTCAAATAAAGTTAAAGCAAGGAATTGTAAGAATGAGACAGAACCAAGGAAAGATGAACTAATTAAATGAACGGATAATATAAGAAAATTAGATGGAAAGAGGATTACAATGTAGTTAGCAGTGTACATAGAAGGAAATGAAAACATTGGTAGGAGAAGGTAAGAATGGGGAGAGATAGTAAAGGGGAGAGGGTAATCTTGTATTGGATTCAGCTAGACAGGAAGTAAAGCACAAGTCTGTGGGGCTATATGAGTATTCTAAGACTGAGTGTCTAGAACTTGTCACCAGCTATAAAAAATACAGCAATACTTGAACTATGAATAACCTGGAATAATTCATTGTTAACCTTGGTACTGGGTTGAATCACACATATCTTAGAAAAACTATAATGGTAAATCTAGCATGTTTGCAAGTATCGGTTGGCCACTAAGGCAATAGCGTACCATGCATATTGATTGCACAAGATGTATGTTTGTTGCATTAATTACAACAATAAAACAGGTTTTAATAAAAAAGAAGAAATTGTGTTAAGAAATTCTGAACTAATCCATCAACTTACAGTTGTGTTTCCCCTACTTAACCCTCTATTTTTTCACTGCTGAAAACTACCATAAAATATAATATAGTGCTTCTTCTCCAGATGTTCTCTAAAGTCAACAAACACTAACTGAAACAAATCCAAAAACTGGCAATAATGATCTTCTTTCACCAGTAGTGAATTTTGTTTTTCACACTTGAAACTTTATTGGACTGATTGCTAAAAGACAGATACATCTCAAACATCTCATAAACATCCACTACAAGGATAGGAGGTTGGCATAATAATTAAAGTTTTTACCTTACAGACACAAGGTGCAGGGATGGATTCTCACATGGGGTAATTGGCTAGGCTTAAAATGTCCCACAAGGCAGTTAGCCTAGTACTAATCTATGAACCTATGAACAATTCTCTAATCAAATGACTGAAATATAAATAACTGAAAATATAAGAGGTATTTGTGTTTTAGCAATCATTAGTCTGAGGTGTGCAGAACAAAAGAGCTTATTAATTGTTTTGGAATAAAACATTCTTCTGGTGAAAGAAGTTCCTGATTACCACTTTTGAAAACTATTAAGCTGTATGTATAGAAAATCAAATTCTGCTTCTGCAGTCCATACACTACAGTGATTCTCTTGTTCTATACTGTTACTCCTAATATGATTCACTCCTTTCTCTTACCACACAACTTCCAGCATCAAAGTCACTAATTAAAATACATGCATGGGTACAACATGCAGGTGAAATCCCTTCATTTTCACTTATATGCAAGGAAAAATTATTCATCCTTTTTATGAATATTGTACTAAATAAAGTAATAATTGTTTAAGTACAAGTACTGAGTTTGCAGTTACCCTGTATGTACCACCACGAGAACACAGAGACACTGATGACTATACACAATAGCGCCATGTAAAGCACTTTCAGCTAACCTACTTGAGCTGCAGAACAAGTGATACAATATGGTAAATATGGTATTAACAAAGTGAATTTAGGTGTGTGTGTGTGTGTGTGTGTGTGTGTGTGTGTGTGTGTGTGTGTGTGTGTGTGTGTGTGTGTGTGTGTGTGTGTCTGTGTGTATGTGTATACATATATGTATGTGTGTGTGTGTGTGTGTGTGTGTGTGTGTGTGTGTGTGTGTGTATGTGTATATATATATATATATATATATATATATATATATGGGTCTAGGACACATGCTCGAATAGCATATGTCCAAATCACAAAACATCGAACACACATACACGAAAGCGCTTAACATCGAAAAGCGCTTCCGTGTATGTGTAGTTCAAAAAAAAATCTATATATATGTGTGTGTGTGTGTGTGTGTGTGTGTGTGTGTGTGTGTGTGTGTGTGTGTGTGTGTGTGTGTGTGCTTTTATATATATATATATATATATATATATATATATATATATATATATATATATATATACTAGCTGTACCCGGCCACGCGTTGTTGTGGCTCAGTCTGGTTAAATGGAAAACAAAGAAAAGAGAAAGCGCACGTTTCTAATATGTTTAATTTCACAATCCTTGTAGGTATACAATATTTTTTGTTGTTCCATTGTCTGTGCAGATATAGAGATTGTCTGGTTTGCCGACTCTAGAACACGCAACATATAATTGTCCATGTGAGAAGCAATACGTGTGTAGATCTAAACCGCACAATTCTAAAGATTGGCCCTGAGCTTTGTTGATGGTGATTGCAAACGCCAATCGAATTGGGAATTGCAATCTCTTAAATTGAAAAAGCATATCTGTTGGAATCATAGGAATGCAAGGAATGAGGACATCTTCACCTTTGAAAGGTCCTGTCAAGATTGTTGCTTCTATGACGTTGCTCATTAATTTTTTTACTGCAAGCCACGTGCTGTTGCAAAGCTTTGGCTGGTTGATATTTCGCAACATGATAATTGGCACACCGATTTTCAATTGCAGTACGTGCGGTGGCATCCCTGGCAGATTGAGTGAATTCAATTGTCAGTGTCGACGGACTTGTATGTGACTGCCTCGCTTTGAATGCTAGACTGAATGCTAGACTGAATAATATTGTTAAGTTCGTAGACATCTTTGTTCTTGGCCGCAAGAATAGCTCATTCAGTCAGCCAATCGTGATTCTTATAATTGGTTTGAATATTGGGAAATACTTTTTCAACCCATTCTTTTTTTGACGTCACTAAATTGCAGAAGTTATGAAATTTGTCCTGAAGTCAGATCAACCGGCACCTTTCCGTTCCCAATTCCCAGCAATTGCTTTGAGAATATCTCAGCTGATCGATCATTTTGCAGCTGGACACACATATTTGTAGTTAATTTTAACGTCTTTATGTGTCGCCACAAAGTAGAGTACTTCAGGCAAGCATTTATTTCGTTCGCTGGTGTCGATCGAGGAAGTACAGGTAATGTTTGCCTGAAATCTTCTGCAAGCAATATTAATGCATTCCCAAATGGTCTGATGTTTCCACACAAATCTTGCAATGATCGATCAAGAGCCTCGAGCGATTTTTTGTGCGCCATTGTGCATTCATCCCAAACAATAAGTTTGCATTTCTGCAATACTTTTCCCATGCCGGATGCTTTGGAAATGTTGCACGTGGGAGTTTCAATGAATTGCATGTTCAATGGCAATTTCAAAGCGGAATGAGCAGTTCTTTCACCTGGTAGCAATGTTGCAGCTATTCCCGATGATGCAAGAGCTAAGGCTATGCCATTTTGGGATCGAATTGCTGCCAGAATCAATGTAATTAGGAACGTTTTACCAGTTCCTCCTGGCGCATCTAAGAAGAAGATTTCTCCAACCCCGTTATTGACAGTTTGCATTATTTGATCGTAAATGCCTTTTTGCTCAAGCGTTAGCTTAGGAATATTTGATTGCACATACGACAAAAAGATCACTCATGTTGTAATTTTGTTCACGACGCAATTCTGCATCGAACGAAGCACCAGCAGATCGATTTGGTGATGACATTCCCAATTGATTGAGAACTTTGTTCGCGATTTCTAAGCACAAATCTTCAATCATTATCAACGTTTTGTTGTAGATTTCTGCTGTGAAATCCATGTTCATATTTGAATTTTCCTTGTGTATTCGACGGAAAATATCTTCAGCCATGTGCGATTTATACTTCTCCCATAACTCTGTTGGAGATGAAGGAGAGCAGGTGGTCAAAATGATTGCAAACAATGCACGAATTTGATTTGGATGTGACGTATTGCATGCGTCATTAATGCATAAATCCCAGTGTCGGTCATTCCCCAATAAATTCAGAGCTTGACATGCACTGCGGAAAGTGGCATGTGTAACACTGTTGACAATTCTTAATTGCTGGAAAGACGTTGGATCAGGCACATTTACCAACAGCATGCGAAGAAAGATGCATTCATCTTGATTGGAATGCACAGTGTACAGTCTGCCTATCGTAGTTTCTTTGAATATGCCAGGTTGTCCATCCACTCACTCTCCTCGTTTGCGTCATTCAAATGATTTTCTACTCACATTCCATGTGTAATACGTAGGCACTTCCGAATACAGCAGTGTTTTTGCAAATGCGTCATTTTGACATAACGTGAAGAAAGCAGTTAACGTTGTAGCCAGTGGATTCAGGGCTATTTGTTGCACATTTGCAGCTGTGAAATAAACACGTTGTCCATTTTCTAGATGCATTGCTAAGTGAACAACAGCTGGACTTCGTTCATGTATGGGAAATGAAAGAATTCGCCATACAGCTTCATTGCTGCTTATGTATCTTCCAGCCTGATACTGTGCGATTTCATCGATATGTATGACCGCATTCCTATCACTTCTTTCTGGTTGCATGCCAAAAACTGCCTTTATTCACGTACTTACAAATGTATTTGATCGATTTAATGGAGTTACATTATTCCACGTTTATGTGCGCTTTGTATGTTTTTGATAGCAACGGCGAATATGGAACAACCCACCGGTTATCTACTTCGATGTCACCATTTCGCATTTGTATGGTTCCTAATTTACCACCATCTTCTGCTGATCTTCTTCTGTATAAAGGATATCCACCTTTTCCTGTAACTGTGTTGGATACTAATGCTCGAGGATATCACTTAGAGCATTTTCCGTCTATCATGCATGGTAAATTTGGATTCAGTGTACCGCAAGGTCCATGTATCATATTTTTCATCACAACTTCATGCAAATCCTTATCGACTTCGGCATCGGGTATTTCAGCGCATATTACATCGTCAATTTCGTTTGAAGTGATTTTGTTATACAGCCAGATTAGTATATGTGCGTGTGGCAATCCTCTCTTTTACCATTCCACTGAGTACATCCAGCAGCGCACAGAGCCAAACACTTCATGTTTTACCATGAAATCCATCAGCGATTTTAGCTTCTGTCTGAAAACACGTGCTGTGATGCCATGCCTATCCACCGGCGATTGCCCAGGAAGTAAGAGCTGTTGTATATTGTCCCAAGCTGGATTGCATGTGAATGGAATGAATAGTTCTGGATGCCCGTAGTGATGAACATACACAATTGCATCTTGAGCGTACTCATGCATATGATGTGGACTGCCTGTATATGAAGATGGCAAAATCATTAGTCTTCCAAAGTTAGTTGTATTACTGTCATTTACAACTGCATCTCGCAAATGAACGTATTCTTCAGAGCAAAGCTTGGTCTGATTCAAATGGATGAATATCAAACGTTCTGTTTCGATTTTTGCATACATATCTACGATGTATTGGTGAAACAATTGACGGCATTTCTAAATGTGATTGTCTTCATTTTCTCGAATCATTAATCGGTATGAATAATAGTTCATTGCGCTGCATTTCATATTTGTTTCTTCGCCACTGATTGGATTTATCATCTTAACGTTGAAGTGATATCCATCGGCACCATCCCAAAAAATGATTGGATATTGCAGGGCATCGTAGCATCGAGTTTCTGCAACTGTTGTCAATTGATCATTTCTCCGATGAAGAACAATATCTCTAGGTTGGAATTGATTTCCGACTATAACAATTGCCACTTTGTCTATAGTTGGAGCATTGAATCTTCGCACATGTTCTCCAGCAGGCGTTTTGTCAGCATGAATAACAATCTTGTGTGTATCAGATGGCATCATGTCAATTGCTGTTTGAACAAACGTACTAAATTGTTTTTTTCGTGAAGAAGCTCTTGCAGTTGGGAAACGATGGACCTTTGTATGCTGGTAGAAATTCTGCAGTGTGCATTAAATTCATCATTGCCATCACCGATGAAATACATTTGTAGGAATTTATGTTGACCATCTGGGAATGGAAGCAGGGAGCCGGCTTTATGATAAATTTGTCCTTTCACTTTGAAAGTTGGCATGAATTGAGCTGTTACGATTTCTGTGCCGAACAACGTCATTTGGAAGCATGAGTTGTATTTCCTGATGTTAGATAAGAAATGCTTTGATTCGGCGGTATATCCGGCAAGCAAAGTTTTTAATGGCTCTGGCGGTTTTCCAAGTTGAGGCAGTTTAATTTTTCCGGTGGCACATTACATTCCTTTCGTTTCTCCATTAAATTTCAGAGCCTTGGAATAAGGACACACTTCAGTCATAGTGCCGATGAGAACATGCCGGCTCAAACTATAATCATCAGCTGGGTTGTACCGGAATGCAAGGCGATTGTAATC